>NC_092808.1:90153086-90385586 GCF_040954645.1 Diabrotica undecimpunctata | reverse complement strand
ATTTAATTTTAAAGCTATTATTCTAATAGTCCAAAAAAAAGTATAAAAGTCTAGGGAATTCAATATCCCACTATGGATTTGTTTTATAGATTATCGTAAAGCGTTCGACAGAGTCAAATGGATACACTTATGACTGATACTAAAAGAATTAGGTGTACAACAACACCTAATTTTGCTTATAACTGAACTGTACGAACACACTACTGGACCATTTAAACTAACATTAAAAGAAGATTGAAAATCAAAACGAAATATAAGTATCTGGGAAAAATTTCTCAAACGATGTTAATATTAAAAGGGACTTTAAAGAGCATCTGATAAAGCATGCTAAACCTTAAGGCGACTAAACCACACAAAATGGTTATTTGAGAAAAATTATAGCTCGTTCCAGAAAGAATTGTAAATATAAACATTAATGTAGATTAAGAAGAAACGCTGAAGAAAAAAACAGTAGCGGTTAGCCTAAATAAAGAAAGGCAAAAAGAAGATGTAATTTGATGTTTTGAAAAAATCTGATCCGAAAACTGTATGGAAAACATCTCATAGTATAGACATAGAGCGCGGCGGTGCCTCTGCCGTTTGGCGGCCTATATCGGAAACTTTTACTACCATTTGACTATTTGTGTCCAATTTTGTGTATGGTTAAGTGACACACCACAAAAAGTGTTTTTATTTTCTCTTTTGTTCAACAATTAAAATGTATTGCTATACTTCTAGATGTTCCAATACAATAAAGGATAATAAACATAAAGCACAGGGTAAAAATTTTTATTATTTTCTATGCGCTAGTTATTATAAACACATAAGCTATACTACAATTAAAAACTATGACCACTATGAAAAATATACGGTAGACTATGACTACATTTGTGCTTTAGAACTATAGTAAGAACAAGATAAAAATCTAAATTCCTTCATAATTATATTAACGAGAAGTTTATAAAACTTTTGTTCGTTATCAGTAAGAGAAAGCGCATTTCAGAATATATTATGAAAAATGTTGTTGATATTACAATATCAGATGATAGGAATACAAAAATAAAAAACAACTTACCTTTTCAAAACAACAATCAATCACTTCATTTTATCACGAAAAATTTAAAAATTGCAATGTAATTGAACCCATTTTGCGAGCTATAGTTACATTGATACTTATGTGGCAATTAGCTGTAAAGTCATTAGTCTTTCGCGTCGTATCATATTTTCCTAATATTTTTGTAGGCAAGCGGTTTAGTTTGTGTAATATAATATCCCCAATTCGTATCATAATATTTAGTTTTCAAAACAGCTGTTAATAATTCGTTCACATTTTTTAAAGCTCTTTGCAATACATTTGAAAATAAGTCGACAGTAAGTTCTGCCATGGTATTTCATAGTTTTATTCTTATGATTATATCAGTGTTTGTTTAAAATATATAAATAACTAATTTAATGTTTTTTTTTGTATTCCCAACATTTCTAATTAACTGCCTAATAGTCAATAATTGATTATTCACTCAATCGTTCCAGGTGTATTAGAAAAAATATTGTATATCCTAATAATTAATAGATATATAGCTTATATATAGCTTATATCGCTATAGTTTGTGCAGTACATTTTATTATCCCTTTTGTGTATGGTATGCTTTTCAGCAAGTTGGTACTTGCTCTTACTTCTAAATTGACAGATCAGCTGTTTAACTGCCTGTACTGAACTTTCTTCTTCATTTTGCAAATATATATAAAAATTAATAAAACTCTGACATACCGTTAATTAAAATATTGGATACCCTATACTATTCAATCAACGGAAATACTAAGATCACACGGGGAGAATCTGTCCCTATCTAATTAGCCCTTTTCGGTCCATCTTTGGACATAGGCCTTCCCAATCCTTTCCCATTCTTCTCTGTCTGTCGGTATAGTCATCCACCTAGAGCCCACGTGCTTCTTGATATCATCTGCCCATCTCATTTGGGGCCTTCCTCTGCTTCGTTTATATTCCCACGGTCTCCAACTTATAAGAATTTTGTTCCATCGGTCTTCTTTTTGTCTTATATTGTGCCCGGCAAATCTCCATTTCAATTTTGCAACTTCTTGTCTAACATCCCTCACTTTTGTTTTCTCTCTTATCCACTCGTTTCTCTTTTTATCCATTAGTCTTATGTGCAACATTTGTCTTTCCATTGCTCTTCGGGTTTTTATGGTTATGTCCATGTCTGCTTTTGTAAATGTCCACGTTTGAGAACCATAAGTTAGAACAGGGAGTACGCATTGATTGTATACTTTAGTCTTAAGATGCTGTGGATATCTTTTGTTTTTAAGAATGTAGCTTAGTTTGCCAAATGCCGCCCATGCCAGTCAAACTCGTCTTTTTATCTCTGCTGTTTGGTTTTCTTTGTTACGTTTTATAGTTTGACCCAGATATATATAATCCTGAACTTGTTCTACTTCATCTTGTCCGATCCTCATTGTGATGTTTTCATCTGTATTTGTTATAATTTTGGTCTTGCTGTAATTCATAAAAAGGCCTATCTTTCCAGCTTCTACGTCCAGTTCTTTCATCATTTCAAATAATTCTTCTCATTTATCTGTTATCAATGCGATGTCATCAGCGTATATTAGATGGTTCAAGCGTTGTCCACAAATTTTTATACCCTTTTCTTCCCATTCTAATCTTTTAAAAATATCTTCCAGAGCCTGATTGAAAAGTTTCGGTGATATTGTGTCTCACGCCTCTATTTATTTGTATTGATTTTGTTTATTCATATCCTTTAATTGTTGTTTTGGCTTCCTTATCTGTGGTCAATTCTGCTGTTAATCAAAGAACTTTTCACTGCCCAATGTTCGACACTGTCGAAAGCCTTTTCGAAATCTATGAACGCTATATATAGAGGAATATGGTATTCATTTGCTCGTTCTATAAGTATTTTCATACTTAGTAAATGGTCACTTTTGCTGAATCCCTTTCTAAAACCAGCTTGTTGGGTATCCATCGAATTTTGTCGTCAATCTATTGGTTAAAATTTTTGTTGGGAGTTTATACATTACATTGAGGAGTGTTATGAGACGGTAGTTTTTTATGTCTGCTTTATCCCCTTTCTTGTGTAGGATAATGGTTACGGATTCCTTCCAGTTGTTTGGGATTCTTTTTTCTTTTAATATCTTGTTAAAAAGGGAATGTAGAGTGTTAATTACCACTTTTCCACCATATTTCAGCGTATCTGCAGTTATCCCATCTTTTCCAGGCGATTTGTTGTTTTTCATTTCTTTCAATGCCTTCTTTATTTCTGATTTGCTTATTTCTGGCTATAGCTCTGAGTTGACATTTTTTACTTTAGCCTTAAGTTGGTTTTTAATTGTTTCTGGTGGTTCCTTTTTTGTTTTGTATAGTTCTGAGTAGAAATGGTGGGTAATATTTATAATGTCATCTTTAATGTTTGTTTCTAGTCCGTTTTCATCTTTTATTTTGTTTATTTCACACTTACCTAATTTCGGTCTTAAGCATTTCATATTTTTGTTGTTTTGTATTACCTTTTCTATTTTTATTTCTTGTTCTTTTCTCTTATTTTCTCTTATCATTCTGCTTATTGTTTTATTGATTTCTACATATTCTATAGCGTCCTTCTTTTATCCATAAGCTTCTTTGTTTCTGTTGATATATAGTTGTTCTTTTTTAGATCCTTTTTTGCTATTTCTTTTCCTGAAGTAACCATCGTTGCTGTAAGTATGTTGTCTATTTCATCTATATCTTTGTCATCACTGTCTAATTTTTAAGTAAGTTGTTCTTTTAATAGGTCTTTGTATATCTCTTTATATTGCCCTAGTTTGTTTCTATCTACTAGATCCCAGTTTTTAATTATTTTTCTTTTCATTTCATAGTTACCGTCAATACTAAGTTTTGCTCTGACCAACCAGTGATCGCTACCTGTTGTGAATCTGTTAAGAACTGTTACATCTTTAATGATATATCGTTCCGTGGACAGTATGTAGTCGATCTCATTTTTTGTGGATCCATTAGGGCTGATCCATGTCCACTTTCGTTGGGGCTTCTTTTTGCAAAAGGAGTTCATTGCGTATAGATGCTTTTCTTCTAGGTAGTTCATCAAAGTAGCACCTCTATCATTTCTCTGACCATACCCGAAATCTCCTATTTTAGTTTCTTCCTTGTTTAGTTTTCTACCCAGTTTGGCATTGAAATCTCGAATTACTAGTATAAGACGATTTTTATGTTCTTCCATAGCCTTTGATATATCTTCATAAAATAGTTCGATATCTTCGTCATCATAAGCTGTCATGGGGGCATATACCTGGATAATTTTAATTGATGTTCTTCTTATTTTAAGTATGACATAGGCTGTATTCGGGTTTCTTCTTTTCGTCGAGTTTCTGATAGGCCTATGATATCTCATTTTATGTTTGTTAACTCTTCTTCCAATTCATGTACTTTTTCATCCGTAGACATTGATCTAATATTGTATGTCCCTATTGACAGGTTGACGGATTTTTTTGATTTATGTTGTGTTCGTCTTAGTGGGTTTTTGTTTTTATCTATCAAAAGCGAATTATTGCGTCTCCCAGATACCGCGAGGCAGACCTTTGAGGTGTGGGATAATATTATGGGTTATTTCTGGTTTCATCATAATTTACACCGAAATTACTAACAAGAGAGTTCTCTTACTTCCACATGTTCAAATTGATATATAGTACCAACAGATGCTAGTTATATACCATCAGTACTAATAAAATGAAAACTATCAAATTAATGTCAATTTCATTTAATAATCAAAACAATCGAATATATATACCAAAACAACACAATAAAAGTAAAAGTAGAAGAAGAACTAACCGACCCTATTGAAGCTGGTAATGGGATAAGACAGGGAGATTTAATGAGTTCTCTATTGTTCAACCGGATTATGGATGAAATATTAAAAAAGTAAGAAATAAAAGAGGATACCAAATGGGAGAAAAACAAATTAAAATAATCTGCTATGCAGACGACGCAATACTATTCTTTCAAAGTGAAGATGATTTACAACGTATGCTACACCAATTTCATATAACCGCCAGAAAATTTAACATGTTAATTTCCTCAAAAGAGACAAAATGCATGGTTACAACAGCAAGTTTACTAATATGTTAATTGGAGTTTTAAGGTCAGATAATAGAACAAGTGATGGAGTTTTAATATCTAGGTATCATATTATCTAGCTACGGAAAACTCGAAACTTAAGTGGAAGATCCACTGAATAGAGCAAACAGAGCCGCAGGCTGCCTAAATGAAACAATATGAAGAAATAAAAATATCGGGAAAGAAACCAAAGGCAGAATTTACAAAACAGTTATCAGACCAATAATGACATACACAGCAGAAACAATACCTGACACAGAGAGAACAAAAAGGATGTTAGAAACAACAGAGATAAAAACACTTAGAAAAATTGATGGTAAGACACTATGGGACAGAGCTAGAAGTACAGATATAAGATGTAGATACAAGGTGAAGAACATCAAGAACTGGTTAAGAAATAGAAGAGTAGAATGGAAAGATCATATAAGCCGAATGACAACAAATGGAGTAGTAGACATGGCAAGAGACGGTTACCCAATAGGAAGACGATCAGTAAGAAGACCACGAAAACCATGGAACGGCAACTTACTGGAGACACATTGAAAAACAGACAGAGTCATGTCTATATAAAAAGAAGAAGAAGAAGAAGAAAAAGATACACAGGATTGACAGGATAAACAATAAAATAGCTGCAAGAAAGAGAAAAAGAATCAGTCATATTAATGTAGAATTGCAGAGGACAGAGTATTTGTCATAGCCTTAGACAAGTGTCCAATTGAAAAAAGACCACAGGTCGTTCAAAAAAGACGGAACTCTAGAAAGAAAATAGAATAGATTTAAAAAAAAAATAAAAGCATAAACATGTCTTTTCCTACTCTTATAATATTGAAAATACGCAAATAGAACCTTGAATTAAAATGTAACCTTTGATATCTGTGATAAATTCATCACCTGAACAATGGCGCCGATGTATGAAGTTGAAATTTTTTACACCTATTTTAACTGTTTATTTTTTTATTATCTATATATGAGTTACGAACGATATCACAAACCTATTTATTTACTACAAACAGGCTCTTTAATACCTTAAATTATTACTATACAAATCTGATTCGAAATATCGTCAAAAAGTAATACACGGCATGTAAAATTTAAATTTTCAATAAAAAGTAAAATATTAGGCATTACTTATGGGGTTCAAAGAACGAGCCTTTACGAAAATTTAAGTACTAAGAAGATCACCACAATCGGGCATACCCAGGGTAATGATTAAATAATTAATCGGCTAATTCTTCAGTCACCCCTTTAATATGATTTTGTTAAATTGGTCCTTTTTAGGACCAACTATTCTAATAACATATGTTTATAACTGTTAAGGGTATATCTAGAGATCAAGAAACTTTGCTTTACTTAAACTTATCAGACATATGCGCTAAACACGAATCTGACTTATTTATAGTGCAGGAAACACATATAGGGCCTAACGTAGGGTATTTGGTATAAAGCTTATCGCTGAAAACCACATTATAATTATAGACATGCTATCTCTGTCGGAAAAAAAGCAAAGAATAACTCAAAGTAAGAAAGGACAACACCAGTCAGCTTTCAGAGAACCTTTCAACGATGTTGAGCTTGGATCCACCATTTACATATTTAATGAAAAATAATACAACTACCGACATTGAGGATCTGAGCACAAAGCTTATTACGAAATCTAGACCAAAAACACCACAATGGCTTATCCGGATGATGAACAACTGTATTCAAATTATGGAAACACCCAAAATCTAGAGACAAGCCAAAGTTGTTACTTCGCTTAAACCTGGCAAAAACTCCAACGAACACAAAAACTATCGGCCAATATCTTTATTTTATCAGCTATTTAAAATACTTTTGCACAAGATCGTTAATATGATTTCACCGATATTTTAAGAAAATCTCAAATTAAAAGACAAAAGTGGCTATAGATAGGGAAGATCATGTACATTACAAATGCTAAATCTTACCCAACACATCAAAGACGGGTACGAAAAATATCGGGTATCAGGGGTGGTATTTTTCAATCTAAATGCCGCTTATGACACCTTAAATTACCAAATATTTCTCGAAAAACTATATGATATTCCCTTAGATAACAAACTCACTTATATTATTTGCGTATGCCTACACAAGAGAATATTTTTTGTATCACTCAATGTTAAGAATAGCAGATGAAGAACGGTCTCGCTTGGGGTAGCATAAAAGCACCTACACTGTATAACATTTACCCAAACGATCAACTTATACCAGTAGATAATAGGACTAATATTATAAAGACAATACACCTATTATTGCACAATAAAAATAAACTATGAATCAATTTTCAGCCAAAACCCCTGAAAAACTCATGTGCGCTCCTCAATTTCCCTAACATAGACGCTTTCACAAATTGAACATCCAATAATGTCATGAAATTGTTGAACTGTAGACTTCCCATAAATTTCTTGAAAATAGTTTGTATCCCACGGGATCAGTCACAGATCATTGTTTAAAACTAAAAGGTAAATTGAGGACCAGAAATAATATTCTTCGCAAGCTTGTCAGCTAAAAATGAGGCGTACGTCCTTCCGCCTTTAAAACATAGACGCTTGCACTATATGCTTCTGCTGCCGAATATACCTTGATAGACAAATTAACCATTCTTTCGTTTTGTGCACAACACTACTACCCATTTTAACACAAAAATATCTATTGCAGCACTTAACCATATTTATTTTGAGATAACCTTCTATCGAGATATAGTATACGAGATATCGAGTATACAAATAAGACCAGAACTAAAATAATAAAAAAGCTTTATACAAGATATCGCAGAAGAGTAGATGAAATAAAAGTAGTTTTTATTAATCGGGTGCTTACATAAAACGTACAAAGACATACTCACGTAAACAAAATACATTACGAAATTTCTGTAATAAAAAAAAACATCGAATTCGGCATTGAACTAATAAATTATATTAAATAAAAAAACAATATTTCTAAAAATGCAGAAAAAATAAAATTTTCTATGCAAGCGAACATTTCATTAAATAATAAGCCGAAATCCTTTTGTATCTATATACCTGTTTTTTAAAGAACCAGTTACCTTTTAGTACGTAGTTATACCAGGTAATAAGATATCCTCTGTTACACAGTGTAATGCATATGACATTACACTGTCTACAAATAGTAGATAAAAATAAGGAGCCCATATAAACCGTTCAGGGTATATGTTGAAAATATACGGTATAATCGCACAGTTGCCAAACTCTCAGAGCTTACTTAAACCGATAAACGTATGGTTCAAATATACAATGAAAAAGATCTGAACGACCCCTATAATATATACTCGTGAACTAAACGATATACATTTATGATACAGGGGTATTTACGGGCTCCAAAAAATTTTTATAAATTATTAAACTCTACATGTTGATGAATCGACAGAACCAATATTATGGAATGGTCAAGTGAGCTCCGTATATCGGTATCCACTTGACCACGGAGCTCAATTAAACCTGAATTTTAACATGGGCGGAGTCCACTTTATGCCGTAGATATATATATATATATATATATATATTATATATATATATATATATATATATATATATATTATATATATATATATATATATATATTATATATATTATATATATATATATATTATATATATATATATATATATATAAATATATATATATATATATATATATATATATATATATATATATATATATAAGTTGAACGCACCCATAGTATCATGGGTTGGCGGTTAGCATGACAAACAGTAATGTCAACGAGTATCATGCCTACTAATTTATCAAAGGGCAATTGCCAAACAATTTTCTAATAATTAATTGCAATTATTATCAAAGTAAACAAATATTAATTCATTGATGTTTTCTATAAGGTATACAATGCAGAATCCATAAAATAATATAATAAAAAGGACATTTTAAAAGCTTTATCTCTTTGTATTTGAAGAATATAACATATACATTATAAGGACATGGCAACACTACCAACTCAATGTGAAACTTAATTGACAGCTAATTTGAGGCTATCGGCTTTCTTCAATGGGACCAAATGTGAAAAACGTCTATTATTTTCAATATTGCACCAAGTTGTAATTATCATATTTCCTCCTCGGAATCTTTATTAATTCTATCTTGTGTAGCTAGAATGTCAAAACGATGTATGGACGAAACATTAATAATTTCTAAACAATTGCGTTTTGTTGTTCGTTGTGTGTGCATCGCTTCGCAAAATACGTACGACTACGCTACGACGGTTTTCTATTAACATACTCAAATTGTCTTGTCTGGGTAAGTTGAGCATCAGCTTAATTTATTGAATAAATTTTTCATTCATTTTTTTAGGCTTATTTTGTTAATTTTTTATTTTTCTCTTAAAAATATATTATCCCACAGTCCCACACAAACTTGGACTCTATGGACCAAGATTCAATCTCAGACTTTGACACGTACTAACTTCCCACACACCACAATGTCTCACAATCCAAAACTAAAAATAATACAATGGATATCAGAAGTATTAATGCTAATAGGAATAACCTGATTAATCTAATATACCTACTAAATAGATCTAGATATCATTTTCATCAATGAATCATGACTTAAGCATGATGCCAGATTTTCTTTAAATTTTTATAACATCATCCGACAAGACCGGGATGATGGTTTTGGTGGGGTGGCAACATGTATTAAAAAATCCATAAGGTTTTCGACAATCAAAAAGTTTAATTCAGCTTTAGTGCAATATGTAATAATTAGTATCTGTAACCTATACCTTATAAATATATATTCCAGCTCTAATAACGCAATCACTGCTACTTTACTAAATGATATGGTAGAAGGTATACCCTTAAATATAATCTAATCATTATGGGGGATTTGAACTCACACCATCCTGCTTGGGATAAAGGGGTATGCAATAAAGGTGGTAAAATAATTTTTGATTTTTCCTTTAATAATGACCTTACAGTATAGAACGATGGCTCAGCAACATTATTTCAAGACTCTAATAAGAATATAAGTGCAATAGATCTGGCAATTGTTAGCAACAGTGTGTCTTTGTCTTCTTTGTTCTTTTGTCTGTTCTTGTCTATCCAAGACTGCGGTAACAGTAACCACTTTCCTACCTACCTTAATTTAAATATAGCGAATCTTAACGGAACAGAAAATTTCCTCTAGAAACCATAAAAAACAAGAAAAACTAAAAAAGCTAACTGGAACACCTATTACAAGAACATACTGTTAAACAAGCAAAACCTGTCAGCACGAAAAGAAGCAGTCTCTAATTTTAATAAATCCCCCTCTATAGAAAATTTCATCGAAACAGAACGCATAATCGCTATGACGAGGAGGAAATTAAAAGCAAAAAAGAAATACAAATTTAAACATTTTTGTGAATCTTTAGAGGATCCAATATCACTTACGTTTGGAATAAAATTTAAAATTTTTCCAAATATCACAATAATAAAGTTTTTCATAGTCCCCCAGATAACAATAAACTAGAAATAATAGACAAAATGTTCTCAGTAAACATAGACCCTAATTTTAATATGTCATACGATGACCAAGAAGTTGCTCCCTTTTCAATTCATGAATATAATTTGGCGTTAAGTAATAAAAAAGATTCTGCGCCAGGTATCGATGACATATCCTATTTAATGCTAAGAAACCTCCCACTTGCAGCCAAGGACACACTGTTGAGAATTTACAACAATTGTTTGAATGAGGGTCCTATTCCGTTGGAATGGAAAAAATTTAACATAATTCACATCATAAAGCCTCAAAAAAATCCTATTTTGTCTGAAAGTTTCAGACCAATAGTCTTATCATCCTGTGTACTTAAAACTCTCGAAATCATAATAAAAAATCGTCTGGATTGGTTTATGGAACACAATTCAATATTTAAAATTAATCAATCAGGTTTCAGGAAAGCTAGAGGGACATATGATAACTTAGCTCTTTTACACTCTACGATTTTAGAAGCTTTTGAATCTTCTCAAACGGTATTAGCCATTTTTCTAGATATTAAATCAGCCTATGATAATGTAGAATATACAACCTTTATAATAAACTCAAAAATCTAAACATCCCCATGGCTCTAAACAATATTATCCTTAAAATCCTACAAAACAGACTCTTATATTCGAGATATGATGACGGCAATTTCTTGGGACCATATCAAACTTCCAAGGGACTCCCTCAAGGATCTCCCTTAAGCACCATTATTTTTAACATATACATGCATGACCTTTTCCACTTATTCTCTAACTAAGTGAAAATATGTGGGTATGCAGATAATTTAGTTTTGTACATTAGCGGTGAAGACATTCATAATATGATAAATAAGATCATCCCAGAAATTACAAACTATCAAAATTGGCTAGAAGCCCATGGACTGTCTATTTCAATTGATAAATGTGAAGCGGTGTGGTTCACAAAAGGACAACGCAAAACCAACCTTCCGTTAATCTCTCTTAATAATAACAATAACATCCCCTTTAAAAATCAAGTTAAATTCTTGTGCATCACTTTTCATAAAAACTTTAAATGGGACCCTCACATTGATAAAATTGTACCTAAATAAAAGAAAAACATCACATATTGAGAGCATTATGTGGAGTTTGGTGGGGTGCAGATCCTAAAACCCTAATTATGATCTTTAATTCTTTAATTAGGTCTCATATAGATTACGGTTCCTTTTTATTCAGCCCAATAACGCAGAAATACAGCAATAGTCTAAATAAAGTATTTTTCCAAGGGCTTAGAATCTGCCTGGGGTGCATGAAGTCCACTCCGTGCATGGTAGTCTACTTAAACTAAACTTATATCTAAAAGTATTAAAATCAATAGTCATCCAGTAATAGTGACACTTCTTAATATACGTAGAAAAATCATAAATAAACCAATTTTCCACAAGACAAACCTCGTACCTCTCCTTGTTATGGCTCTTGAACATTTTCCCCCTTATCAAAATCAAATACATAAACACCCAAACTTTCCTTGTTGTGACTTATATTTTAACGCACTAATCAACCCAATACAGACTTTAAACGGTTATATTAACCCTGGTACATCACACTTATTTTTTAAGGCATGAACTTCACACTCGGGTCTCATAAACCCAAAGCTGTTTTTTAGCAAAAATTTTTTTGATAGATTTGGGAGAATATCTAATCTTAGTAGAATGTGTAAAACAAATTTAACCATGGTGTGGTATTTCACAAAGAGATATATTTGTTGAAATTCAAAAATAACATAAAATAATATCCAAACATAAAACATTGTTATTAAAACAAATAAACATTAAATTGAAATTATCATCTACAAAATACACCTGTATGACTATCCTTGTAACAAAAAAATAAACTCTTTTGGTAATATAAGTCTTAGTTATTCTTAGCCAGGTCTTCAGTTTCTTGGATCTTGATGTTCGCATTCACAGCATAGGTGGGCTCTATGTTCCATGCAATATGGTCTGCGACACTCAGGACACGCAAAACTGGTTTTTCTATGTTTTCCTTTTGCACAAAAGCAGCATCTAACTTTTTTTGTTAAATGAACATCTCGTCAGACTCGTCCCCTCCAAACATATCGTCTACGATATCGTCTATCGTTTCTCTACTAGTTGACGCCATTATACTAAAATAAATAAAAATAAGTTGAAACAAAATTATTACCGTAAACATCACCCTTGGGTCCGGGATACCCATGCTTGTACTTCTGGAAATATCTTACCTCGTTGTTTCACTAAAATGCAGCGGATGACTCGTATTCTAACTCGGCTTACGACAGACTGAATTTACATAAAGTGACGACACACATAAACCACTCATGCACATGTCACATTGCAATGAATGACTGTCTGGGTTTCTGAGACCCAACAGTGCAGTTCCAGGGTTAAGAAAAATGAATCAGCAACCAAACAAAAATTCTCAATAATCACCCAAAAATACTATAGGGATTTCTCCTTTGTATATACTGACGGCTCAAAAAATAAGGGTAGAATAGGATTTGGAATCAATATTCCCAACATTTAATTAAGTTTTCATCTAGGCTTCCTGGTGAGATATCTGTAACAAAAGCCGAAAATGTGGCAATTTATCTCTGATTCTCTAAATGCTATAACTAAAATTAAAAATCCTATAATCTCAGCCTCTGATGACTCAATCTCACTCAAAACAAAAAATTTTATCTCTCAGCAATTAAGGAGAGTTTTGAAATTTTAATGTCATGGATTCCTGATAATGTAGAAGCTGACTTACTAGCCAAAATAGGAACAAACTTGAATATTCCCTTATCCATGTTATTAGATTCCCAAGATATTGTAAACACCATAAAGGAAAAAATTATTGATAAATTTAAAATCAATTGGGGAGCAATACTGAGGAAGAAAAACTACCAATATACGAGAATCCAAACCCCTTTCTCCTTTAAGGTATGGTTCTCAACCCTAACATTTAAAAACAGAAGACATATCACCACAATAATAAGAATGAGAACAGGTCATTGCTTAACTAAACAACATCTTTTTAAAATTAAAATAATAGACAGTCCGGCATGTGAATGCCGAACAGTGGAGGATTTAAACCACATTTTCTTTGAATGCCCCATTAATGTTATTCCTAACATGGATTTATATTCAATTTTTATTTCAATGAAATTCCAAACACCAATCTCAATAGACACAATCTTAATATCCCCTAGTGAAAAGTCAGTCAGTGAAATCTTACAGTTTCTTGACTATAATAAAATTAATTTGTAATTTACGATGCTCAACTTTATTTCAATGTTTTTGCCTTTCAGTTTCTCCTTTGTGGAGTCCTGTTTATTGTGTAATATGTAACCCATTTGTTTACAATATGTAATATATTATGCTGTTTATCCTACATACCTACATAATATATATGTAATATATTATGTAGGTGTGTTCTTTTTTAGAATCACTTTGCCGAGTACACTGGCATTACAGCCACTAGACGTATTTTATTATATACGCGTAGAAATAATATTTAAAGATTTCTATTAATGTTAACTTAAAGAAATACACAATAATATGTTTCATTTAATTTGTATAAATGCATTATAAAGCGTTTTTATGAAGAACATTTGTTCGGAACACACTGTAACTGTAATCGAACGAAGGTGATATTTTGGCATAAATTGGTAACGCTTATTTGACAGTTGCAGTGTTGACACTTTAGTTTTGTTTTTATTATTTACTATTAATTAAACTATGTTGTTTTTTAAACAAGCGGCTCAAATTGTTTTTAACAAGATTATTTTTTAACTCTTGTTTTGTTTCTATTTATTTACATTAAATATTAATTTATTTTGCTGTATACTGTTGTTGTACACTTTTGCAATAATTATGTGACCTATTTGATTTAAAATGGATTCAGGAATTTTTTATACTTTGGCAACTATGTCAACTTCGATCTCTGACGTAGATAATAACGGTTTGTAAATTAGATGGACTATATCTAGTTTTTTAGATATCTATATTCTTATCTTTTTTCTGAATTTACAAATTCAGGAAAAGATAAGAAGAATTCAGAAAAAACTACTACCACCTTACGCAAATGTCAGCGGCCCTGATAGTTCGGTGATATGGTTTTTAGACACGGTCACGGTAGATCACGGTCGTAAACAAATAGTGCTGGCGAATCGCCTCACAGCGAAGCCGTAAAAAACAGAAATTTCTAAAAATAAGCCGAGATGAAAAAGTCAGACATTAGGTTCCTTCTCCCTCGCTGATCCCATCCGGTGAAGAGCTCAAGAGACGCACACTCCAGAGGGTAAGCCATATCTCAATAGCTGTTAAAATTTTGTTTTTTTTTCTATTTTCTCTCATTCTTATTTAGATTTTATTTATAAAAAAAAGCTTAGGACATAAAAATCTACTTTAAAAAAAAAGTTTGGCCTTTTCGGCGGCATGGATGACCCTGAGGGGGGGCCGTTATCCCCTCTTAGTATAGCAAACATTATAGGTGTTGCAGACACCCAAACTACCAAAACAAAAGTGAACGAAGAAGTCCAAAAACAAGTGTTTCTTTATGACCAAAACGATTTAGCACCATATGTGGCTTTTATTGAGTCAACTACAAAAACTAAGAATAACATAGGTAGGCTGAATAACCTAAAACTAGCAAGGGAAATCTGTAATTTGCAGCTAAAAGATGTAAAAAAAATTGATAATAAAGGCACCAATAGGCTATCCATAGAATTTTTTAATTATCAAGCAGCAAATGATTTTGTAAAAAATGAAAAACTCAAAGAAAAAGGTTACAACTTATTTATTCCTATAAATTTTGTTACCTGCAAAGGCATTGTAAGAGGCATTGATGAAGATGTAGATATTTCAGAATTCACAGACTTTTGTAAAGCATCAGTTAAGATAATTAATGCAACCAGGTTAAAAAGAAAAACTTTTAATGTGGAAACTAACAAACCGGAATACCATCCCACAAGAACCATTAGTTTTACATTCAAAGGCACATGTTTACCCAGATATGTGGAAATATACAAATTAGCATACCCGGTAACAATATATATCCCTCCAGTGTCACAATGCTACTCATGCTTTCTCTATGGACACACAAAAAAGAATTGTAAATTGAAACCAAAATGTTTTATTTGTGGAAGCAAAGAACACAGTGAGTCCAATGATAGTTGCACGGTAAAATGTTACCACTGTGAACAAAATCATAAATCAATAGATAAATCATGTCCAGAATATAAAAGGCAAATTGAAATTAAAACGATAATGGCCTATTATAACCTAACTTACTATGATGCCGAAAAGTCCTGTAAAAAAACGTATGTCACAAGTCGAACTAATAGACTAAATCCCCATAATGAAATTACTTATAACCCACAAGACTTTCCAGAACTCTCCAGTACCAGTTATAACCAGCAAAGCAAAAGAGATATCATTATCCCGCCACAAAGAAGAAACGCAGACTTTAACCTAAGAACAAAGAGAACATACCAACAGACTCTAGAAACAGAGAATGCAAAAAAAGACCTGCCCCAGAAAAATACAATGTAGATGAACATAATGCGTGCCTTATAGCGCCAAACTCCAGACCAGAAAGGGGTTCACAAAAGAACTCGCCAATAACCCAGAGACCTACAACGTCTAAAGTTCAAGATTGTCAATTAGATTTGCCTACTAGTGCCTTTAAGCAGACTACACAAGAAAACGGTTCATCTTTTAAAGATGAATCACAATTTGTTAAAACTTTCTTTGATAACTTCAAATCCCTATCAAATCAAAATCAAAATTACATAAAAAATTTCATAAATGCTAATCTTTACAAAAACACATATATGGATTTAGATAATCCACAAATCAATAATGTTTAAAAAATTTTCCACCTTTACCCTAATTTTCAAATTTTTCTACTCTTCTTTCTCTTTCAAATAATATTATAGCTTTCATCATTAATCAATTTATTTTAAAATGGATCAGCCACTTCACTACTCTTAATTAATTACATAAAATCCACATGACTAACACAAATATGAAATTAAAAATTCTTCAGTGGAATATAAGTGCAGTGTAAATTCAAACAGAGCAAATCTAATCATATTAATAAGAAAATATGATCCAGACATTATCTTCTTAAATGAAACATGGCTAAAAACGAATCACTACTTTCATTTAAATAATTTTCATATTTTAAGACAAGACAGAAACAATGGATATGGAGGAATTGCAACATGTACTAAAAATAATATCCTATTCACACATATCAGAGACTTCAACAATGACTCCATTCAATATATTATTATCAAAATAGCAAATATCCATCTAATAAATATATATGCAAGACCCAACAGTAAGATCACCACTACAGTTCTCAATGAAATATATCACAAGTTAACAATCAATAGCTCAATCCTCATGGGAGATCTAAACTCACACCACCCATTATGGGATAAAGTAAATACTAACACTGGAAGCAGAACCATTAGCGACTACATACTAAATAATGATCTGGTAATAATGAATGACGGAACAGGCACCTTACTACAGTCCCCCAATAACAATGTCAGTGCAGTGGACATCACAATGGTTGGCTCCAAACTTACTGCTGCTTCTACCTGGAGAGTAATTCCTGATTGTGGAAATAGTAATCACTTTCCAACGATGCTAAACTTTAATAAAAAAAGCGATCAACACATGGCAAACCACAAAATACATACAATTCAATCAAGCAACTTTCTCAAGGCGGACTGGAATGAATATCACGAAATAATTTCAAAACAAATGAGCATCAACAATAAGATAGAAAACTTTGAAGATCTAAATAACATAATTAACTTAGCTGCAGAATCAAGTTTTACCTTGGTGAAAGCTGCTGCAGCTGCTGGTGTTAATTTAGTTCTTGCTGCTTTTTCTTTTGCTGAGACAATAACTCCGTTGGTGGCATTAGCTCATTGGCAGCATTAGGTAACCAACGTCTGTAGAAATTGAACATACCCATAAATCGTCGTAGCTGTCGATAGGTCGTAGGTTGTGGAAACTTACGAATCGCGCTAACTTTAGCTGGTAATGGACGAACGCCAGTTGGGGATACCGTGGCACCCAGGAAGTTTACTTCACGTTTACGGAATTTTGATTTATCCTTGTTGATTTGGAGTCCATTTGCTTCCAGAATCCAAAGTACGGATGCCAGGTGTTGCTCAGTCTCAGTCTCCGAGGCAACCAAGATATCGTCAATGTATACATACACATATGAGCATTCTCGAAAAAAGTGCTCGAGGTATCTCTGGAACGTCTGGGCAGCATTTCGCAAACCGAACGGCATTCGGAGGAACTCATACAGCCCAAAGGGGGTTATTACAGCCGTCTTTTGGACATCCTTCGAGTGGACTGGAATTTGGTAAAAAGCACGTACCAAGTCGATGCAAGAGAAAATTTTCTTACCATGTAGCTGGTTAGCAAAATCCTGGATGTTCGGTATAGGGTATCGATCTGGTTTCGTCATGGCATTTAAACGGCGGAAGTCTCCACAGGCACGCCATCGTCCATTGGACTTCTGAACTAAGTGAAGCGGACTGGCCCAAGATGACTTTGATGGTCGGATAATGCCTGCCTGCATCAGCTCGTTGAATTCTGCTCGTGCAGCTTGAAGACGGTCTGGTGGAAGTCTTCGTGGTTTAGAGAAAACTGGTGTACCTCGAGTCTCAATATAGTGCTGGACTCTTTCAGTATCCTTTGGTATAGCAACAGTTGGACGATCATAGGGATGGGCAGTGGATAAGCCTACTTCTGGCACCCTAACACGACGAGACACACAGGTAATACTGCTTGACATACTTGGACTTACTACTCGTTTGTTTCTCATATCTACACTAATGCCATGGTACGTCAGAAAATCGGCTCCTAGTATGGGTGTGGTGAAGCACACTTAGGTCTGCCCCTGTATCAATAAGAAATTGAAGTTGGAGAGCACTATCGGTAATGAAGAGGCGGCGTGGTATGTGAGGGGCTGCGGTTGGCGCCATTACTGCGCCCTTTGATCGTTTTTTGTAAAATTGCAGGGTGGTCTACATTTCTTTGCTTGTGCATCAAATCTTCGATGGTAGTACCACTGTTCGTCAGATGATGACTTGGTACTCTTGACCATTTGAATCTGTTGCCCTTCTTCAGCTACAGTTAATCTGTTGGATAAAGCATTCACTTGGTCACTCAATGCAGCCACTCTTTTGTCTAAGGTAGAGCTTTCGGTAACAACCATGACTGGAAAACTGGAACACCGGAGGTACGTATCGGCTTTCTTAGCAAGTTCTTCTAGGTCTCCATCAAGAATAGATATAACGCTTCGAACTGAAGGTGGTAGGCGGTCCAACCAAAAATTTTTGAGAACTTGCGTACTAATGTTATCCATGGCCAAAACTTGCATTCGATGGAGTAGTTGAGTGGGTTTTAGGTCACCCAGAGTGAGTTCCATCAACTTGTTGATCTTTTCATCTGAGCTGGTGCCATACCTGTCGAGAAGTCGAGTTTTTAGTTGTATATAGGCATTGCCAGCAGTGGGATTCTTTACTATGTCTGCTACTTCTATAAGTACTTCACTGTTTAAACTAGCAACTGTATGGTCGAATTTACAGTTGTCAGTTGTGATTTTGGCTTGTCGAAACTGCGCTTCTAGCCGGAGAAACCATAGTTCTGGTTCAGTGCGCCAAAACTCTGGCGCTTTAATGCCTACCCGTGCAATTAATGAGTGATCATCACCTTCGCACGGTGTAATATTTATATTGTTTGGCATTGCTTGGTCGGTGTTTGTCATAGTTGTGTATAAAACGTTGTACTTACAGTTTTTTTTTCTCGGGGTCACCAATGTGGCCTGTTTGCGGGAAGCAAAGTAGTCGGGGTACACTTTAAACTGTTTTATTGATTTATTAGCAATAAACTACATACTAAAAACAAGTAAGAAAACTGTTAGAGTTCTTTTCGTTGTCACCTCGTCGTGTGATCGTTTTCTGACAGCCCTCAGCTGCTCTGATCTCTTCTTCTTTCGGTCGACGTTCCCTCACTTCGGTAGCACAGTCAACCCATGTGGGGCTGGAGGTTAACTGTCAATCCGCCACAGGGCTCCCCTCCAGTGAGGAACCTGCTAGTTTCGAACGGCTATGTTGACTTGTGTTGCTCATGAGACGGTTGGCATATGCATGTTCTTCCTGCAACTGTTGAGCCGCTGGAATATATGCTGGTTTGAGTCGGTCCATGGAAATTCGCTAAGGAACATTTTGGACATCCACAGTTAAAACCTTGTCACTTCGTTCTAACACTCTAAACGGGCCGGTATAGGGAGGTGTAAGAGGAGGTTTCACTTTATCGGTCCGTACAAACACATGACTCGTAGTCTCTAGATCCGAATGGACAAAGGCGGTGCGGGCTGAGTGGTTGCTCGTCGGTACAGGACGCAATGCTCCCATGGTCTCACGTAGTCGTTGGACAAAACTATGCTCGTCGGGTGTAACAGCACTAGGGACAAGCAGCTGTCCAGGGAGACTCACTGGGGTACCATACACTAACTCGGAGGCTGTACATGCAATGTCTTGTTTGAAAGTGTTTCGAAGGCTTAGCATGACCAGAGGGAGGGCTTCAACCCACGATACTGTGTCCGCGGCGATGAGAGCAGCCTTGAGCGTTCGGTGGAAACGTTCAATACATCCGTTTGATTGTGGATGGTAGGCAGTGGTTTTAATATGTTGTACACCTAGCAATCCATTGAGCTGGCGAAACAACTGGCTCTCAAATTGCCTACCTCGGTCCGTTGTTATGGTTGCTGGCACGCCAAACCGGGATATCCATCCCTCAAGGAGCTTCTGCGCGACAACTTCGGTTGTAATCTCAGAGATAGGTATGGCCTCTGGCCATCTTCTGAAACGGTCGATGATTGTGAGCAGGTATCGAAAGTTCTGATATGCTGGAAGTGGGCCCACGATGTCGACATGTATGTGTGCGAATCGATCGTCTGGCATTCCTATAGGTGTCACAGGTGTAACAGTGTGACGTCCGATTTTGGCACGTTGACATTGGATGCACTCTCGTGACCACTGATTAAATTGGCGATTCAAAACGTTCTGGCTGACACAAAACGTTCAGCAATCATTCGTAATGTAGCAGCATTCCCTGGGTGGGACTGCGTGTGGAACTTCAGGAAAACATCTCTTTGGAACATAGCTGGCACATAAACTCGTATACGACCATCTTGGACTGAACAATAAATAGGCCGCTGGCTATCTGGTAGAACTATGCGTTGAAGTTGTAAGGAACTTGCAGGATCGTTCAGGGTCTGTTGAAGACCCTCATCTGTAGTCTGAGCTTCGGATAGCCGGTCATAGTCAATAGTAATGGGTGTTGTGATAGCGTCTACTTCAGGTCGTGAGAGACAGTCGGCAACGATATTGGCTGCGCCCTGTATATGTCGAATATCGGTCGAGAATTGTCCAATAAATTCTAGTTGACATATCTGTCGTGGAGACTGCCGCTCATGTCGCTGTTGGAAGGCAAACGTTAAAGGCTTGTGATCAGTATAAATGGTAAACGGCATACCCTCAAGAAAATGGCGGAAGTGATGTATGCCACTGAATATGGCAAGCAACTCTCGGTCATAAGTGCTGTAGTTTCGCTCCATCCTAGAAAGCTTTCGAGAGAAGAAAGCGATGGGCTGTAGGTGTTCACCTATAAGCTGTTGCAAAACACCGCCGATGGCAGCATCTGAGGCATCAACTGACATGTTCAATTGGGCATTTAGTGCTGGAAATACTAATTCAGTCGACGCGGCCAAGAGTTCTTTTACCTTGGTGAAAGCTGCTGCAGCTGCTGGTGTTAATTTAGTTCTTGCTGCTTTTTCTTTTGCTGAGACAATAACTCCGTTAGTGGCATTAGCTCATTGGCAGCATTAGGTAACCAACGTCTGTAGAAATTGAACATACCCATAAATCGTCGTAGCTGTCGATAGGTCGTAGGTTGTGGAAACTTACGAATCGCGCTAACTTTAGCTGGTAATGGACGAACGCCAGTTGGGGATACCGTGGCACCCAGGAAGTTTACTTCACGTTTACGGAATTTTGATTTATCCTTGTTGATTTGGAGTCCATTTGCTTCCAGAATCCAAAGTACGGATGCCAGGTGTTGCTCAGTCTCAGTCTCCGAGGCAACCAAGATATCGTCAATGTATACATACACATATGAGCATTCTCGAAAAAAGTGCTCGAGGTATCTCTGGAACGTCTGGGCAGCATTTCGCAAACCGAACGGCATTCGGAGGAACTCATACAGCCCAAAGGGGGTTATTACAGCCGTCTTTTGGACATCCTTCGAGTGGACTGGAATTTGGTAAAAAGCACGTACCAAGTCGATGCAAGAGAAAATTTTCTTACCATGTAGCTGGTTAGCAAAATCCTGGATGTTCGGTATAGGGTATCGATCTGGTTTCGTCATGGCATTTAAACGGCGGAAGTCTCCACAGGCACGCCATCGTCCATTGGACTTCTGAACTAAGTGAAGCGGACTGGCCCAAGATGACTTTGATGGTCGGATAATGCCTGCCTGCATCAGCTCGTTGAATTCTGCTCGTGCAGCTTGAAGACGGTCTGGTGGAAGTCTTCGTGGTTTAGAGAAAACTGGTGTACCTCGAGTCTCAATATAGTGCTGGACTCTTTCAGTATCCTTTGGTATAGCAACAGTTGGACGATCATAGGGATGGGCAGTGGATAAGCCTACTTCTGGCACCCTAACACGACGAGACACACAGGTAATACTGCTTGACATACTTGGACTTACTACTCGTTTGTTTCTCATATCTACACTAATGCCATGGTACGTCAGAAAATCGGCTCCTAGTATGGGTGTGGTGAAGCACACTTAGGTCTGCCCCTGTATCAATAAGAAATTGAAGTTGGAGAGCACTATCGGTAATGAAGAGGCGGCGTGGTATGTGAGGGGCTGCGGTTGGCGCCATTACTGCGCCCTTTGATCGTTTTTTGTAAAATTGCAGGGTGGTCTACATTTCTTTGCTTGTGCATCAAATCTTCGATGGTAGTACCACTGTTCGTCAGATGATGACTTGGTACTCTTGACCATTTGAATCTGTTGCCCTTCTTCAGCTACAGTTAATCTGTTGGATAAAGCATTCACTTGGTCACTCAATGCAGCCACTCTTTTGTCTAAGGTAGAGCTTTCGGTAACAACCATGACTGGAAAACTGGAACACCGGAGGTACGTATCGGCTTTCTTAGCAAGTTCTTCTAGGTCTCCATCAAGAATAGATATAACGCTTCGAACTGAAGGTGGTAGGCGGTCCAACCAAAAATTTTTGAGAACTTGCGTACTAATGTTATCCATGGCCAAAACTTGCATTCGATGGAGTAGTTGAGTGGGTTTTAGGTCACCCAGAGTGAGTTCCATCAACTTGTTGATCTTTTCATCTGAGCTGGTGCCATACCTGTCGAGAAGTCGAGTTTTTAGTTGTATATAGGCATTGCCAGCAGTGGGATTCTTTACTATGTCTGCTACTTCTATAAGTACTTCACTGTTTAAACTAGCAACTGTATGGTCGAATTTACAGTTGTCAGTTGTGATTTTGGCTTGTCGAAACTGCGCTTCTAGCCGGAGAAACCATAGTTCTGGTTCAGTGCGCCAAAACTCTGGCGCTTTAATGCCTACCCGTGCAATTAATGAGTGATCATCGCCTTCGCACGGTGTAATATTCATATTGTTTGGCATTGCTTGGTCGGTGTTTGTCATAGTTGTGTATAAAACGTTGTACTTACAGTTTTTTTTCTCGGGGTCACCAATGTGGCCTGTTTGCGGGAAGCAAAGTAGTCGGGGTACACTTTAAACTGTTTTATTGATTTATTAGCAATAAACTACATACTAAAAACAAGTAAGAAAACTGTTAGAGTTCTTTTCGTTGTCACCTCGTCGTGTGATCGTTTTCTGACAGCCCTCAGCTGCTCTGATCTCTTCCTCTTTTCTCCGTCGACGTTCCCTCACTTCGGTAGCACAGTCAACCCATGTTTGGCTGGAGGTTAACTGTCAATCTGCCACTACAGTATAGCTGTCTATACTGTGCTGCCACATTATCATCAACCTAACGTAAAATAATCCTTTCTTTCCAAATGAAAAAATATTAGACCTGCAGGTGTAAAGTGGCACACCCGCAGCTATAGTTTGTGTTTTAGCTATCGGAATTCACAGGAGTACAGGATACTCGATTATCTGGAATTCCCACGTATCGAGCTGGCAAATTGAGGTCCCTTAAGCTAGCGGGGACACATGAGCGGAATCCAATTTAACCTACGTAATATTTTTTCACCAATTTTTCACTACTTTATTACCACCCTAATAATTTTTCACCACCAAACCCCCCTTATTGGGAGCGATTCTGCTGGCTTAAGGTTCAAGCTAGCAGAATTCAAAAAAAAAACTTTTTGTTGATGGCATATTTTTTCACCAATTTTTCACTAATTTATTACCACCCTAATAATTTTATAATTTTTCACCACCAAACCACCCTTAATGGGAGCGATTCTGCTGGCTTAAGGTTTAAGCTAGCAGAATTAAAAAAAAAACTTTTTGTTGATGGCATATTTTTTCACCCATTTTTCACTAATTTATTACCACCCTAATATTTTTTCACCACCAAACCACCCTTAATGGGAACGATTCTGCTGGCTTAAGGTTCAAGCTAGCAGAATTCAGAAAAAAAACTTTTTGTTGGTGGCATATTTTTTCACTAATTTTTCACTAATTTATTACCACCCTAATAATTTTTCACCACCAAACCACCCTTAATGGGAGCGATTCTGCTGGCTTAAGGTTTAAGCTAGCAGAATTAAAAAAAAAAAAAAACTTTTTGTTGATGGCATATTTTTTCACCCATTTTTCACTAATTTATTACCACCCTAATATTTTTTCACCATCAAACCACCCTTAAGGGAAGCGATTCTGCTGGCTTACGGTTCAAGCTAGCAGAATTAAAAAAAATATTTATGATCTACCACAGTGTTCTGCTAGGTTTTTACGAATTTATTACAACTTTAGTAATTTTTTACCCCTTACTACCCCTTTAACAAAAATTAAATAAATTTGTTTTTTCAAAAATACTTGAATACATTTACACGGTGTGTGTGTGCGAGTGTGTGTGTGTGTGTGTGTGTGTGTGTGTGTGTGTGTGTGTGTGTGTGTGTGTGTGTGAAAAACACTTCTGTTGTAATAATTGGTATATTTAATTAAAAATTACTACTTACCTATTACTTATTAATTACTTACTAAAAGTACTACAAATTTCACTGGACTGATAAGTCCGAAAACGTTTTGAACTTAATCCTTTAGGATTTTTAAAATTTAATTAAATATACCAATCACAACAGTGTTTTACTTCAATGTTCGAGTTTTTTAACTATATGATATACAGCCAACTCACGGGAATGATCCCTTTTTAAGTTGTAAAATTTTGTTAAAAAATAGGTAGTGTACAAAACAACAATATTGCAATGTTTAGCATATAAAAAAGTTGGTGAAGTTGGTGTTTGTGTAAATTCTAGCATTTAAAGATGTAAACTACTTTCCTTATTTGAATTTCTAGTATTTATGGGAATTATCTTCCACACTGACACATACGGATTTCAAGATTGGAGGGTTATTGGAAAACAGATCCACTATTCAGCTTAAAATCTTTTTTGCAGAACATCGGAAGAGATCTTTTTCTTATAATTTTAAGGTGCTTAATCTTCATCCATAATCCAATGGGACCGAATGTTATTCCTGAAGATCGGTTTTATAGAATAAGAACAGTTATAGACTTTTTAATAATAAAATGACTGCTCTGCGTTATCCAGTAAAATAATTATCGCTAGATGAATCGATGGTACCGTGGAAAGTTAGACTTAGTTTTAAACAATATACTAAACAAAAGACATAAAAGACGATATCAAGGTTAGAATTAATTCGTAAATTAATTTATAAAAAAGCAAAGAAAGACGGAATATCGCACGCGAACATTTACCTATAAATAATTGCTAATAAATCGGACAAACGCGAAACGAAAACGAAAAGATGCAGAGTATGTCCTATCCTAAAAATAAGAAAAAACCCAATTTATGAGTGTGTGGATTGTGCCGAGAAACCAGATCTCTCCGTGGGCGATTCTTTCAAACATTTTCATACACAAAATAAATAAGTTAATATTTTTTTGTAATAACCTTTAGTTTTTACCTATATTCAACTGACAATGAATGAAAAATCGACAAAGAATTAAAATACAAATATCTTTAAATTTTTAAAATGCTGCTAATATAAATTTATTTTACTACGCAAATAATCTATATCAGCTGTTCTGACCAACCGGTAATTTCGGTCTCATTTGAATATACCTACTTAAAATGTTTTGCAATATAAATTCTTTATGTTATACACCTAATCTTAAAATTATGTTTTGACCAATCGTTAATACTCTTCTTATTTAAATATTATTAAAATATTAAATACCTAAATTATTTTTCAAATTTTCATCTACCTAATGAATGCAAATCTTTTAACAATAGGGTGCAATAGGTGCGCACGATCCCGACGACCCTCCTTTACAATCAGATAAATAATGTAATAGACGTAATAAAATTATTTCAATTTGAATATTTCTTACCTGGTAATTTATTCTGTGAAATATAAAAATTCCATTGTATTTACTAAAACTCAACTTGATTTCAGTTATTTTACATTCATAAAAAGGACTAACTATTCGATTTCGCTTAGCCATGTATTACGACTCGAATCAATTTTTTAAAACGGGTAAAATTTATAGTTTTTGGAATAAAGTGTTTTCATATTTTTAATATTTAAACATTGAAAAAATAAATATTAGTTAGTATAGAATAACATTTGAAAATGTTTTTCAATTAGGGTAGTTGAGAAAAACATGACTAGGCTGGTAAAAATATAGTAAAATTCTAGCAGAGCACTCTTGTGTTTTCAAAAAGATTTTTTATTCACCTAGCGTCAATGTGTATCTTGTTGAATGTTTCCCATTATCTGAAGCTTAGGGGATCAAAAATTATAAGGGTGGATCAAATTTAGTAAAAACCAGGCAAGCAATTTATATTTTCAGTTACAAGTAGAATACAGTAAAATTATAAAAATAGATTTTTTATCACCTTAAATTTTAAGGTAGTAGAATTATTGACTCCTCATAGAGGGTAGTTGAAAGGTGAAAAATTACTAGGATGGTAATGTATTAGTACAAATCTAGCATAATACTGTAGTATCTCATATTTCCGAAAAGATTTGCTTTGCATTCAACCAGCGTAAATGTGTAGATGGTGGAATTGGTGAAGTTCGTTAACATTTAGTAAAAACTAACCAGAGAGTTTCTTATTTTACTTATAAATAGTATTTAGTAAAATTATAAAACAAAACTTTTTCACCTTTAATTTAAACATAGCAGAACTATTGACTTCCACGAAGGGTTAGTCGAGGGATAAAAAATTACTAAGTTGGTAATAAATTCGTAAAAACTTAGCAAAATACTGTGGTATATCATAAATAATTTTTTTTAATTACGCTGGCTCGAATATTAAGCTAGCAGGAATGTTTCCAAATAAGATTGGTTTAGAGATGAAAACTTATCAGGGTAAAAATACTTTTTTATGTCAGTTATAAGTAGAGGATATTGAAATTGTAAAAAAAGATTTTTTTCACGTTAAATTTTAACCTAACAGAATTATTGACTTATCACAAGGGGTAGTTTAGGTGTGAAAAATTACTAGGGTGGTAATAAATTAGTAAAAACTTAGCAGAATACTGAGGTATTTCAAAAATACGTTTTTTTCTTATTTTGCTGGTTCAAATATTCAGCTAGTAGGAAAGTTTTCGAATAGGTTTATGGGAGCAAAATTATCAGGATGGTCAAAGTTTAGTATAAACTTAACAAAACGCTTTTTTATTTCTCAGTTATAAGTAGTGGACAGTAAATTTGAAAAAAAAATTCTCCTTAAATTTAAATCTAACACAATTATTGACGTTTCACAAGGGGTAGTTAAGGGGTGAAAAATTACTAGAATGGTAATAAATTCGTAAAAACCTAGCAAAACACTGTGGTATATTATAAATATGTTTTTTAATTCTGCTGGCTTGAACCGCAAGCCAGCAGAACCGCAAGCCAGCAGAATGGCTCCCCTTAAGGGTGGTGTAATGGTGAAACAATATTAGGGTGGTAATAAATTAGTGAAAATGGGTGAAAAATATGCCATCAACAAAAATTTTTTTTTTAATTCTGCCATCTTGAACCTTAAGCCAGAAGAACCGCTCCCATTAAGGGTGATTTGGTGGTGAAAAATTATTAGGGTGGTAATAAATTAGTGAAAAATGGGTGAAACTATATGTCATCAACAAAAAGTTTTTTTTTTTGAATTCTGCTAGCTTGAACCTTAAGCCAGCAGAATCGCTCCCATTAAGGGGGGTTTGGTGGTGAAAAATTATTAGGGTGGTAATAAATTAGTGAAAAATTGGTGAAAAAATATGCCATCAACAAAAAGTTTTTTTTTGAATTCTGCTAGCTTTAACCTTAAGCCAGAAGAACCGCTCCCATTAAGGGTGATTTGGTGGTGAAAAATTATTAGGGTGGTAATAAATTAGTGAAAAATTGGTGAAAAAATATGCCATCAACAAAAAGTTTTTTTTTTTGAATTCTGCTAGCTTGAACCTTAAGCCAGCAGAATCGCTCCCCTTAAGGTTGGTTTGGTGGTGAAAATTTATTAGGGTGGTAATAAATTAGTGAAAAATTGATGAAAAAATATGCCATTAACAAAAAGATTTTTTATTTTATTATTCTGCTAGCTTGAACCTTAAGCCAGCAGAATCGCTCCCATTAAGGGTGGTTTGGTGGTAAAAAATTATTAGGGTGGTAATAAATTAGTGAAAAATGGGTGAAAAAATATGCCATCAACAAAAAGTTTCTTTTTTGAATTCTGCTAGCTTGAATCTTAAGCCAGCAGAATCGCTCCCCTTAAGGTTGGTTTGGTGGTGAAAAATTATTAGGGTGGTAATAAATTAGTGAAAAATGAGTGAAAAAATATTACGTAGGTTAAATTGGATTCCGCTCATGTGTCCCCGCTAGCTTAAGGGTCCTGGCAAATTGCCTAAGTGCAGCGCCAAAAAAGAAGAGAAGAAGAAGAAGACATTAGGTTATGTTCATGTTCAGATTTTATGTATGCAATGCAATTTATTTTAAGATAAGATTGTAACGTTGGATGGTAGCATGGTACAATGAATGTACGTGTATTCATTGTAAGATGGTATTGTTGTATTGCTTAAGATTTAACCGTCTCGTCTAAACTATATAAGTATAGTATATTTTGTTTCCTAGAGTATATACGACAAAGGGCTAAGTACTCTAGTGTTTCCTTATAGAATATAGTGATTTCGCTTTTTGGGCGTAAAATTATTATTGGAATACATAAAACCCAGTATAATCAAATGGAAGTAAAACAAGAAATTATCGAGGAGACGTTTAAAGTAGAAATAGAGTATAGTGAGTTGGATGATCATATTTTGGATGGCTTTAAATGTGAAATTCAGATTGCATCCAATAGCCAAAGTACACAGGACACATATGATTATTTAGACTTAAATAAATGTCCCATAAATACTGACATAGAACAACATGGAAATAAACTTAACCCATTTGAAGAAAACCAGAAAACTGAAAAAGGTTAGTAATTAGAGTTTAAGCAATAAATATAGACGCACATGCATCTCTATTGGTTGATTAAGTCCTCCCGTATTAATTTAGAAGTAATATAAATAGGAATAATTTTTTAAAGGCTAACATAATTTCAGTCGTAAATACAATTTAACAGCATATAAGGATAATTACAAATTTAGTATTTAGTTAAATGACATTCTGTTAACAAAAGAAATATGAACCCCAGAAAAAGAAATCTGAATTCCAGTCAGTTTACAGTATTTGTGCTAAATGTAGGTAACTTTAGTTACAGCTTTGTGTGGCTTTCAATATTTTCTTAAAATAATTCATGATATTCAATTTACAGACAATGTACTCAAGTCTTGACAAGTAAGGAATATAGAGTTAAGTATTCTTTCCTCTTTTTGCTTTGACTAGTCTTTACAATGTTACAATTTCTATCTATAAATCTATATACTTCAATTTTATCATAAATTAAAATATGTAAACATTGTACTAGCTGAATATTCATTTTCCACAGAATATTTTAAAGAAAGAACATCAAGTATTTATGAAAATAAAACTGAAAAGTAATAAAAATTAAACTGATAAACTTTTTTTCCGTGGAATTTATGGCTTTGGCGAGAACCAATTAGCCAGACTATGTTAGATTGAATCATTAATTTGTGTAAAATGTTTCATAATATCAAACCTGAGCATGATGTATTCATTTGTTTTGTTAGTAATATATAAAATGTGTAAGGTGTTTAATTTTTTTTTTCTTTTTTTCCCACTAGGGCGTCAACCCGGTTCATCCCCTTGGAGGTTTCAGCCCTCTTTGTATGCTTTACATTTAGTTTCTTTTGCATAATTGTTTACAAAATTGGTTAGTAATTTTACAGTTTTAGTTTACAGTTTATGATGTGTTGATGAAGTACATAAAGGATATCATTATTTCCTGAAAAAATAATACAATTTAGGTCTATTGGAAGGTTTATCTTGTAGTGAATTAAGTTTTTATATAGTTTATTAATGTTTACATTATTTATTAGACATTCAAGTAAAACATGTACTAATGTACCCATTTTACCACAACTACAACGTGGATCGTCTGTAATTTTCATTTTGTGCTTATAATAAGGTGTTAGTGCATGATTAGCACATACTCGATTTATTGTGGTGACAAAGTTTCTGTTTGGTATTTTGTGAAACCATGGTTTTCAACCAAGCGTTGTGTAGGTTTTGCCACATCTCATTTATTTTGTTTCTTTGGTTTAAGAATAGGTCGGACAGGGGTAGTTTAAGATTTAGTTCTTCATTACCTGTTATATAGTACATCCACTAATAATTTTCCAACATAAACATGTCTTATTCTGGTATCAAAGAGACCGCCTTTCAAATCAAGGTTGTCAGACATATTTCCTAAAATTCCTAAGGTTATATTTAAAAAATATTCTCTATTTTCTATTCGTTATTATTCAATTGCTAGTCAACGAACGACACTCTTAAAAAATAATATGAACTTATTCTCAAAAATATATATATAAATTAATTAACTAGGTACTAATATTTCCATGGACTCTTCACTAATGAATTAAAGCAACCGTGAACTTTGTATATATTACTTATATTCTAAGTAATTTTCGAATATTGGCAACATTGTAGTCTGGAGAGAATTTGAACGTTCGACGTTGCCCTGTTGGTGAATTTAGCGGTAATACTTTTATAGATATAATGATCGACTTTTAAGAAATCAGACAACTTTTAAGAATCCAAGTTCTCAAAAACGGTTTCAAGAATTGTATTATTTTTTTCCAAATTTCATTGATTTTATACCTTACCTGGAAACATGAAAAATTGCAGATATATTAATAATGGTATTAAGGTTATATTCACTAATTTTAAACTCATGCATTATGGCAACAGCGCGAAGCGCAAACCAATAAATTCTAATGAACACCTGTTGTCTGCTATGCGATACCCTAAAATATTTCCTATTGCAGAGGCGGGGGCTTATAAGGTATAGGTAATATAAGTTATAAGTAATATTATATTTTTCTAGGATGGCATTTTTTAAGATGCATCAACTTCTGTGTTATCAATAAATAATGACAATTATGTTAATGACAGCTCTGAATTAAAAAATAAAGATTTGCACGTACAATCCCAAAGAATAGTTTTAAATATGTATGAGTGTTTGAAAAAAGAAAATATTGGGATGGCTGATAATGCAATTGTTTCGAGAATGCATGTATTAAAAAAATCGGGTATAAGACGATATATACAATTATTAAATTAGGCACAGTTACAGATCATTCCTTAAAACGAAAGCGACCAAATAAAAAATTGGGTAGGATTGACACTGCTGCAAAAGACGTTATTCAGCGAACAGTTTACAATTTTACAGGCACACTGACGATTCTTTTCAGTCCTTCTAATTAATTTCTTTACAGCTATCGCGATGCATCTTGAACACTAGTATTCATTATTATACAGTGTGTCGCATTTAAGATGAAGACAACTCTATATATCAGCTACTAAAATACATACAGATTTGACATTTTGCACAGTCATACATGTTGTTAGTGCACATTTTTTTAAGATAGTCATCTGAAATTTAAATTTTAAACGCGGCTTACTGCGAATCCACAAACAGGGTAAATTTTCGATATTTTGCTTCGCGTTAGAGAAATCGGAAAAACTTATTTGGAAAAGTTGTTCCACTTATTGTAAACGCACATACCAAATTTCATGACAAAATTCGCAATTTTAGTTTTTCAGTATTATTTGTAATCTCGATCCTAAATCTACAATTGGCTGTCTAAAGATGCATCTCGGGACAGCCAACTGTCCGTTTTAGAATCCTGACTACAATTGAAGAGCTTATTTCCAAAGTGTCTTACATCCATATAATGAAATCCATGAAATTACAGATTTTCATACAAATTTAACATACAAATTATACAATTTTACAATTTTCATATGCACTTTTAAATGGTAAATAAGAAGTTGTTTTGGTACATATAACTTTATTCTAGACTTGAAGAAATCTATAAAGTTTAAAAAAAGAAAATTTAAAAAATCGAAATTTTGGATTTAAGACACTGGAAATAAGCTCTTCAATTAATGAAAAAAGTAAAAGTGCGAATTTTGACATAAAACTTTGTTATGTGGGGTTAAAATAATATTTGGAACATCTTTTCCAAATAACTTTTTCAGATATCTCTAACTCGAAGCAAAATATTGAAGATTCACCCTGTTTGTGCATTAACAGTAGGCCGTGTTTAAAAATTAAATTTCAGTTGACTATCTTAATTGCTGGATAGACAATGTTTTAAAATTTTCTGACAGAATGAGCCATTATTTACAGATAATTGTAAAAAAATATTATGGTTTATGTAAAAACTAAATAATAAGTCCAATATTCTTATAAATCACTAAAATTAACAAGCTTTAATTTGAACGAATTAATTTGTTATTTATTCGGTGTTGTGAGCCCGCTCCCATTTGAAAAAAAAACTGATTCTGTCCTTTGAAGAGTCCTATTCAAAAATGCCCCGTTTAAACAAATCGAAGGTTGAAGGGTGCCGGACATTTTTGCCGGAAACAATTCAAATTCAAAAGATCACCTTTTTCTGCTACGGAAAATATTGCTCCGATTTCTCACCAAAATCAATGTTGATACTTTAGTTTAGATACTCTTGAATCTCAAAAATACTCATTTACATATTTTTCAAGCCTCGAAAATGCATATTAGGTATCGCATTTTTCGGATTTTAAATCGCTTATATCTCCAAAACTATTAACTTTTGAGAAAAATGACATAGATCTTATTTAGAGTCACCCAAAAACCTAAAAAATATTTTTTGGAGCACAAAAGGTGATATTTTGAATTTGTTTAAAAAATTGTTTAAACAATTTCTGCCCAAAAATTGAGAAATTTTCCTGAATATAATTATGTAAAAATTAATAAAAATTATATGATTTTTCTTGAAATATGCGTTTGATAACTGATCCCTTTTCTTAATTTCCACGCCAATGGTCGGCATCGACATCAAAGAACCTCAAAAGCCGACGCTTGGCGAATTGACAATGGAAAAAGTATACCTGTGTGTCCCTTTAGCCATAGATATATGATGACTTTATTCTTGATGTGTATCTCATTATGTAAATACAGGATATTTGCTTCAATTTGATTAACTGATCTATTTATGTTTACTTTTTTAAGTTTATCTACTGTACTTTTGCTGTCCGTACATATTATGAATTTGTTGTGGTTAGAGCCGAGTATGTATTTCATAGCTTGCACAATTGCTGTTAATTCTGCAGTGTATATGGAAGCTTCCTTTGGTAGAATAAATTTTTTGTCAGTATTTTCTTCCGCATGGTAGAAAGCACAGCTGGTATATTCTTTTGACTTTGATCCATCAGTGAATATAGGATCATAGTTTGGCCAGTATTTGTTTTTTGTTTCGTTAAACTTTGTTTGATTGATACTTGCTAATATCAATTAAACAAAGTACACTTTTCTTGAAGTGCCAGTATCTATGGGTCAAAACTTGAACTGTTAGTGATTGTATACTATTGAGGTAAGAAGTTTTTTTGGAAATGGTTTTTATCATAAATTTTCTGATCAATAGTTGTCTTCGTAGTTTAAGAGGAGGTTCCATGGCTTCATCTTGTATAATATTTATGGGTGTTGACTTAAGATATCCCAGGCAAACTCTTAAGCATTTATTTTGTTGTATCTCGATTTTATTTAGATGTGTATCTGCTGCTGTTTCATAGAGTTGACTTCCATAATCCATTATTGATCGTACCATTGTTTTGTAGAATAGTAAAGCCGTATTTGGATCTGCTCCCCACTTTGCCCTACAAAACGCTCTTAAAATATTTATAGAATTACTTGTTTTTTTGATAATTTGGTGGATACAGTCCTTCCATAATAGTTTTCTATCTAGATGTAGACCAAGATATTTTACAGAGTTGTTAATACGGAGTTTATATTTTCCTATTGTTAATGGTCTTTGATAGTTGTTTCTGTTTCTAGAGAAAATACATATATTGGTTTTGGACTCGGATATGGAAAGTCCCATGTTGTCTAAGCATTTTTGGATTTCTATAAATTCAGTGTTAATATTTTTGTATACATTTGTCCTCTGATTTGTTACTGGTGTAAATAACCACATCATCAGCATATTGAATAATTTTGGACTTAAGTGATATAACATTTTCTATGTCCATTGTGTACAGGCTGTAGAGGATTGGGCTCAAGATACTACCTTGTGGTAATCCAGATCTACATATTCTTGATTCCAAAACTTCTTTATTTATCTTTAAGGAAACTGATCGATTAGAGTAAGCTGATTTTATGAAGTTGGCAAAGGAGGTTGGTAGACCAATATTGATAAGCTTCTCTTCTAGTATATTTATTTGAACATTATCATATGCTGAAGTTATATCCAAAAATGTAGCCAAAGTGTTGTATTTGTGTGTGAATCCTAGATAGATGTCATTTACTAGTATTGTTAGGGGTTCTAAGGAAGATAAGGAGTAATATTTTTTCATTTTCTAGCCAATATTCAAGCCTGTTCTTTATCATTCTTTCCATGGTTTTAAATATACACGATGATAAAGCTATGGATCTATATGAATCTGCATTTCCATTCTGTTTTCCAGGTTTTTTTATAGGTACTACGATGTATTCTTTCCACATTGGTGGAAAAGGAATCTTTTTTATCCAAATCGAATTGAACAATTCTAACAGGGCTTTCTTATGGCCTAAGGGCATTTTATGCAACATATTGTATGAAATGTTATCCGCCCCGGGACATTTATTATTTGTTGATTTAATGCATTGATCGAGTTCTCATAATTGAAATAGTGATTGTAGAAAAGAAGTGTTTCTATTTACAGTAGCTATTTATTGAGTAATGTTGTTTTCAACCCATGGGGGCGAGATTTTTGTGTGGAATTCGTTTATCCACTCTTCTTTGGGGTTTATTGGGGGTTTATTTACTTGTTTTCGGTTTTTATATCAGTTTACTTTGTTCCACACTTCTTTAATGGGTGTATTTTGATTTAGATTTTGGCAATAATTAATCCAACTTTTTTTCTTAGTTTCTTTGAAAGTTTTTTTAGCTACTGCATCAAGTAAGCTTGTTTTCTTGCTTTAGCAGCTATGTTACAGGTTTCATTCCACCAGTCCTTCGAACAATGATTTTTATTTTGTGTTTGATTTTGGTAAGGGAATGGCTTTGTTGGCAGCTTTGTTAATATTGTCGATAATGCCCATTAGTGATGATTTTGGTTCTGTAGCTTCAAGTATAGCAGTGTATACATCCCAATTAGCAGCCTTGAGTCTCCATATGTTATTTTTTGTCTGTTTAATTTGCGCAAGCGGGCTATTCCTTCCAAATTGTATGTGTATTGGTAAGTGGTTAGAGCCATAAGGTTCTTCTAAAGTAGACCACGTAATTAGGTGCGTCAGATCCTGTGTACAGAGGGTTAAGTCTACAGCTGACTTCTTATTGTTTGCTAATGTAGGTGATCCGTCGTTCAAAATTACTAGGTTGCATTGTCTGATAGCTTCCAAAAAGATCTTGCCATAGATATCGTCATATCCATCATTCCAAGCCAAACTATGTGCGTTAAAGTCGCCCCCAATTATGAATGGTTTTGGAATTTGTTCCAAAAAGTTGATCTACTGTTGTAATGATATTCTAGTTCTCGTTTTAAAGTATACTGAAACGAAGTAAATTTTTTTATGTATAAATGGAAAATTAACCGAGATACAAGTATGCTCAAAGTTTATTGTAGTTGGAATTGAGACTTCTTGGTATATTAAGTCTGATTTTAATAAAATGGCTGAGTCGCCGTACCCGTCGTCCCGGTCACAGCGAATATTGTTGAGGCCTTTAAAATTATAATATTCTTCTGCTTTAAACCATGTTTCCGATAGAAGTGCAACGGAGTAGTTGCCCCTATCTAGTAGATATTCTAGATTAGTTTTATTAGAAACTGCTGAATGACAGTTCCATTGAAGAATATTTATTGAATGGTTGAGGTCTGAGAATGTGATGACGTGTTTCCATTTCTAGTTAATTTGACTAAGTTTTCGAGTTCTTCCTTATTTATATTTATATTTTTTGTTACTAAAACTTTTGTGACAATTTCTATAACTAATTTTAATATTGAATTTATCATGCTCAGGTCTGAAGGAGATGCAACTGAATTATTACTAATACATATTTCCTTTATAGTTAATACTGTCTAATATTCCTCCCGTAGGTAATTGAGATCTAGGGGAAGCTATAATTTCATTATGCAAAATTAATGTTGGATCTGGACTATTTGGTCTCTGTCTTTTAAATGTTCTAGAATTTGTACTATTTGAATTATTGTAAAATATGTTATTTGTTGACATTTGGTTAATTGAATTTGATTGGAGCTGGGTGGGTGTATAATTATTGGGATTTAATGGAGGGAAAGTTTTGAGGCAGGAAATGTTTGTAGTTTGTTCCGTATTAATGGTTGTTGCTTTTGCATAGGAGTTTCTGGGGAACTGTCTGTTGGCGTCTTGATAACTAATATTATTGGAAGACATAGCGTCTTTTACAAGTTTTTGACGTTGAAATTCCTGACTCGCGCTCAAATTTGTGGTAAAATAATTCCCCGAACAATTAAAACATTTTGGAGTTATATCGGTCGTTTTACACTCTTTTGAGTTGTGTGGTTCCTGACATTTATCGCAGCTAGCCATGCTCTTACACTGTCCCCCTGTATGTCCAAATCTTAGACAATTAAAGCATAATAGCACCTTTTGTTTATATGGCTCTTTAGTACATTGTTGATTGTTACATATTTTGGTAGTACCTGTGACCTAAAACTAACTACACATGTTTTATGTTGGAATATATTGTACCGTTTTCATCTACTTGCCTCCTATTTATTTAATCTTTTGACTTGAATGACTTCAAATTTACAGTGTAAATCGTACATTTTGATTCTGTCTTTAACATATTCTACTGAAAATTCTGTGGAAATATCTCTTATTACGCCCTGTCTAACTACAAGAAACTTAGGAATGTATATGTCTAAATTATTTTTTGTAAATATTGCTTCATTTTTTTTAGATATAGTTGGCCGATTTATAATCTTTAAATTTTATACGTATTTTATTTCTCCCTACTGCGTCAATGCTCACAATTTTTTCATAAATTTCTTTAAAAATTGTGATAATAATGTCACCTATCCTTAAAGCGTTTAACTTGCCTTTAAAATCGGGTGAATCATTTTCCAAATACACGTAATGAGGTCTCAAGTCGTTTTGTCGGTAAAGAAATTCCTCTCTTTTTGTTCCTACTTCTTTGTTTATGGTATTTGTTGTTGAAGGGTGTACATTAGCAAAGTCATTATCGATAATGGGTTTATTATTAACAAGTTTTGTGGTACTTATCTGTATAACCGAAGATGATGCATGTTTTGTATCCATTTGGGTTTCTAAAACATTGTTATCGGAGGCATCGCCTCCGCTAACTGCACTCATAAGTTTTTAATGTCTCTCCGAATTTCGCTTTTTTATTTGGTGTGATTAATTTACTTTTAAAGTTCACGAAATATTTATTTATATAGCTAATTTATAAATACCGGTTTTAAAAACAAGCTTCTTTCTTACGCACGTCTAAGTACCACGACGAATGAAAGCTGACTGTGCTGATAAACTTAGATCCATCTCTTTTCACAATTTTAGGCAGTATCTTAACCTCAGATTTTTGTTTTTTTTTAATCATTCTCTTTCAACAAGCTTGATCTGCTAGACATATCTTATAGATTCATAGAGTTTTACATTTTTTTTTATTCTTAAATATCTGACGCTTTTTTATAGTGCATAAGGAATGCGGTAAGAAGAATAAGAAGATATTTTTAAACAGAAAATTGTTAAAGTATCACTTCAATATGTTCAGTTTTAAACAGTTTATAAATAGTTGACTTGTTTAATAATTTGTATTATTTTGTATAGCTTTACATATTTACTTATTTTTTATGGAAAAATTTAACAGAAATATTCTGTAATATTGAATATATTTTCTCTTATGATAATTTGTAGAGTTCCAGTTTAAAAATGTGACTCATAGACGTTTCACAGCCATTGTGGCACCTCTGTGTACTTGACTGTCTTTAGACCATAATATTATTGGTTTTTTTGTTGTTAATATGCTTGTACTGAATGCATTCAAAGACAATAACAATAACATGTATTACCATACACCGATATAATACAGAAACACAGTCTTCTGTATTAATGAATGCAATAATAGAAGATTCAATTTCCCTTATACTCAAATACCTATTTATATTCTAGTTGGTTTTTATTTTAGGTTATCCCGAAGAAGAAATTAAAATGGAAATTATGGAGACAATAATTGAGGATTCAGCTTGCAAAGGAAATTATATGAGTCAACCTGCTGAACAAAAAACTAATTTCATTTTAAATAAAAATAATAAAGTTACTACTAGACAAAGACCTAACAAATGCGAAACTTGTTTTAAGCAGTTTATTACTAAAAGTCATTTGAAAAGACATTTGAGAGTGCACATAGGACAAAAACCTTACAAGTGCGAAATTTGTTCTAAGCAGTTCAGCCAAGCAAGTACTTTGAAAACACATTTGATAGTACACACTATGAAAAAAGTTCACGCTGTGAAAAAACTTTACAAGTGTGAAATTTGTTTTAAGCAGTTTAGCAAAGCAGGTTCTTTGAAAATACATTTGCGATTGCACACAGGGGAAAAACCTTACAAGTGCGATATTTGTCTTAAGCAATTTAGTACTACATGTAATTTAAAATCACATTTGAGCGTGCATACAGGGGAAAAACCTTACAAGTGTGAAATTTGTTTTAAGCAGTTAAGTAAAGCATCTGGTTTAGAAAGACATTTGAAAGTGCACACTGGAGAAAAACCTTACAAGTGCGAAATTTGTTTTAAGCAGTTTATTACAGCATCTGATTTAGGAAAACATTTGAAAGTGCACACTGGGGAAAAACCTTACAAGTGTGAAATTTGTTTTAAGCAGTGTAGTTCTACAAGTTATTTGAAATCTCATTTGAGATTGCACACGGGGGATAAACCTTACAAGTGTGAAATTTGTTTTAAGCAGTTTAGTACTATAGGTCAGTTGAAATCGCATTTGAGATTGCACACAGGGGAAAAACCTTACAAGTGCGAAATTTGTTCTAAGCAGTTTAGCCAAGCAAGTACTTTGAAAAAACATTCGATAGTACACACTGGAGAAAACCCTTACAAGTGTGAAATTTGTTTTAAGCAGTTTAGCCAAGCAGGTTCTTTGAAAAGACATTTGCGATTGCACACAGGGGAAAAACCTTACAAGTGCGATATTTGTTTTAAGCAGTTTAGTGTTACAAGTTATTTGAAATCACATTTGAGATTGCACACAGGGGAAAAACCTTACAAGTGCGAAATTTGTTCTAAGCAGTTTAGCCACGCAAGTACTTTGAATAGACATTCGATAGTACACACTGGAAAAAAACCTTATACGTGTGAAATTTGTTTTACGCGGTTTTGTAGAATAAGTGAATTGAAAACACATTTAAAAGGGCACACTTAAGAAAACCTCTACAAATGTGAAATTTGTATGAAACAGTTTTCTCTTTCTCAAGCAGGTTATCTTAAAATACATTTGAGAGTACATGCTGGGGAAAAACCTCACAAATGTGAAATTGTTTAAAACAATTTAGTAGAGCAGGTGATTTGAAAACACATTTAAAAGGGCACACTGGGGAAAACTTTATGAGTGTGAAATTTGTTTTAAACAGTTTACTAATACAAGTCATTTGAGAGTGCATACATGGGAAAAACCTTGACAAACGTGAAATGTGTTTTAAGTAGTTTTCTCAGGCTGGTTCATTGAAACACATTTGGGAGTGAGCATTGAAGAAATTTCTGTTAAATACTATGACGCAACCTATGTTACTTTAAATTCTTTTTTCTCGTTTCTTAATTCCTGCAATTCCCAATTTACTTCATCCATACCTTTTTAGTTTTTGGCCATTGCTGGTAAACTGTCTAAATTTGCGTTCTAGGCGTCTTTTTACTTCTTCGAAAAAATTTAAATTTGATTTCATCTCCATTTTCGTTCTCTTACTACCGTTATCAGCGGTTGCGCCACTTTTTTACTTTTTTATTTTATTTGAAGTCTCTTAATTTTAAGCCCGTCAATAAGCATTCTTCAAGAAGTCAAATGTAGGATAGAACTGGCTAGAAACGCATTTCTAAAAATGAGACAGATTTTTGAGACCTGAGATTTGATCTAGTTTTCGTCATCGCCAACCGACATTAGACACTTTTCACAATTTACTTTTCTGAGTGTTTGTAGTAGATGAACTTCGGAACTTTTAATCTCAGAAGCATAGTGAGTATCTAACATTTGTTCAAAGACTTATGTTACGTTTTACATTAGGTGGGAAGCTATTTTTGTAACGTGTAATATAATTGTATGATGTCAAATAATGATAAATTAATATATAAACTGTTGTAAATTGGTTTATTTGAAAATAAATAATGGTTTTTCGAATTTTAATTATACAGTGAATAATCAATAATGTTACAGTTTAGGATATATGAGTCCAGAAAGGAGTATTTGCTTTTCAGAGTTGATATTTTTTAAATTAACTAAAAGAAAAGTTTTCGGTAAACTTTTTCGAGTTTTTTTTATATCGTTGAAATCTTGCTTCGCCAGTGGCATTCCAAATTTTTTTTGCTAGTATAGAAACAGTACAGTATCCAGCAAATATTTTTTTTATGTGCAGGACTTCTTTTCTGAAAATTATTTTTTTCACCATTGACGTTTTGCGTCCAGAGACACATAGAACCTCAGTCAACTTTGAAAAATTTTAGGGTATAAGCAAATAAATCAGGTTGAAAAATTTCCGTCAGGTCCCTCAAGTACTAAATAATTTTTCGTGCTGTAGCACAAATCTTGTTTTAGCGAGTAGATTTTTTTTATCGCGAGAAAATAGCTTCATAACAATCCCGTCCTAAAACCAAAAATTCCAAGAGGCCATAAAAGGTAGGTGAACCGCTTTTATAATCAATTAAAGGGAGGATAACTGAAATATTTTTGCTTGAAAAATAAAGACTAACTATTATTTTAACAGTTGATTTTACTTGAGATAACAATTCTAAATTTATTTTATTTAACAATCAATTATATCCTCTACACACATATATTTTCCCTTAATTCTTAAATTTACCATATCTTACCGTATTAAATAAAAATTGCAACATGCCACAAGCAGCGTCTACAGCCCCAGTAACGATAACATGGCCACCGCAACCCCTAGGAGTTGTCGCAGCTACACTAGCAGATTTCAATACAAAGGACCCAATTCGATACTTCGAAAAACTAGAACAGCGCGCTCAATTAGACAAATGGAAAGAAGAGGATACCATACAAATATTAAAATTCAAATTAACAGGACCGGCGTACCAATTTTTCAAATCAGACCCAACACTAGACAACCTGAATTACGGAGATTTAAAAACGAAACTAATCCAAAAATTTGCACCAAAATTGTCAGGAGAGAGGATGATGAAGCTTTCTAATTGCTTCCAAAGACACGACGAGAGCGTATCGGATTTTACGACAAGACTACGAATACTAGCAGCCAGAGTATTAGAAGGAGCAACAACCGCAGAGGAACCAGGTATTAAGAAGAAAAACAAAAAACTATTACTTAACCAATTTAAACTAGGACTCAGAAGAGATCTAATGAAAGAAACAGGCATTTTACTGCTAAAGAAGCCAAACTTAGACTTGGAAAAAGCAGAGGAAATAGCATTACAGGAGATAAATTTAATGATGATACAAGGAAGAGCGAATACAGCCAGAGTTTCAGCCATAAGAGAAGAACAAAGATGCCACTACTGTAACAGAACAGGACATCTCATAAGAGAATGCAGAACAAGGAAAAGGGAACAATTAACACCAGCAGCGCAAGAAGTGAAATGTTATAAATGTGGGAAAAAGGGACACTTCACAGAGGAGCGATGGACAGGAGCCTACCTGGCAAAAAAAAAACAGGAAAAGAATGTTTCGAATGTGGAAAAGAAGGGCACTGGGCAAGAAATTGCTTAATTAAAAGGAACAGAAGGACAAGCCAACCTAACGACACGCAGCCAAAAAGCAAGCAAGAAACAAAAACATACACGCAAAAATATGAACGAAATAATTACACAAGCAATCAACGAGACAATTCGCAAGGAAGGGATCGAAATAGATGGAACAGCAACAGAGACAGGAACGAGTATCGAAGAAAACAAGAAACACGAGAAAGTCAACATAACAAAAACCACAACCAAAATTTAAACTAACCATGGCCACTAGAAAGCCCTCATCAAGCGGCCAAAATGGAAAAACTACGAGGGGCACACACAAAATTGAACACATCGATGACGACACAGAAACAAAGCAACCCTATGTGGTAACGCTCACAATCAATGGAGAAAGCTCTCCGCTATGATAGATACGGGCGGCGCTTTTTCATTGATAAGGAAATCATTAATACAAAACGAAGATATAAACCCAGAGATCACGGAATCATTATCGCTACGAAGGATAACAGGACATGAGATAGATATATACGGAACAACATGTGGATATACAGACAACACCCAAAAGCAGGAAAATAAAAGCCAGATTCATAGTCTGCAGAGACGTAACGCTAGGTGAAGTATCAATGTTACTAGGTAGAGACTTTTTAGCAGACCACAAAGCTATCATCTCATACGAAGATGAACCTTCACTAATATAATGATAACAGCAGGCGAGATAATGGAAGTTATGACAGTAAAAATAAACAAAAATAGCCACAAAACCACAAGACAAGAATGGAACAAATGGTTATCAATAGTAAAAGAAGACAGGAAAAAGGTACCAAACGCAAACATAAAGGATACACCAAGAAAGAGAAAATCAAACAAGCAAAACGAGACACAAAAGGAATCACAAATATCAATAGTATCACCAAAACAGCATCCAACCACTACAAAAATATCGAACAGCAAGAACAAAACGAAAAGGACAGAAAAAACGAGAATCTTTACTCCGGCAAACAAAAGAACAAAACAGGGAAGAGAAAACGACATAAAACAAGATACAGAGGATTGGAGAGAATGGCTATAAACAGTGGAAAACTCTCTAAACAAAGGAGAAACAGCACAGCGCAAGCCGGAAGAAACGGTACATTACATCAATGAAACACAACAGAAAAACGATCAATCAAAGGTAACAGAGACGGAACCTGAACAAAGAATGAGACCTGAAAGAAGATACAAGCGAAAAGATAAAAAGCCGAAGGAAAACGAGTGGACTTAAAAGAGGAACCAGTCGACAGGAACAAAGAACCAGAAAATGTTAAGAAGATCGAATCACAAACCATCGATACAAAGCTAAGGAATGAAGATATCCAACAAGAATACTTCTCAAAAAACAAAGAGTCTCCAATAGTACTGAACGAAGAGCTAGCCATACCGGCCCGATCCGAAGTCGTCACAATGGGAAAAATCAGAAAACAAATAGACGGTGCGACAATAGTCTGCGAATCTCATAAAAATGGACCAAACTTCATACGAATGGCAAATGCAGTAGTGGATAATAAGGAAATGATTCCCATAAGAGTAATAAACCCATCGTTCCAAAGCATAACGTTGAAAAAAGGAGAGAAGATTGGAATAGCATCAGAATGTATTGTAGAACAACAGCAAAAGAAAACGGAAACAATCTCCAAATTTGATGTCTCAAACAATAAATGGATTGAAGATGGATTTGAAATGGATCACTTATCCAGAGAAGCAAGACAAGAACTAAAAAAGTAATAAGAAAATATCATCACATCTTTACGGACGACAACGAGATTATTACGAGTACATCGAAAGTCAAGCACAGCATTACCGTGGAACCAGATACAAAACCAGTATTCACGACCCCATATAGAATGCCATACCAACAAAGAGAAACACTCAAGAATGAAATAGACAGACTGCTAAAAGCTAAAGTCATAAGGGAATCGACCAGTCAGTGGAGCGCCCCAGTAATATTGATTGTCAAGCCGAAACCGGACGGAACAGAAAAAATAAGATTGTGTATAGACTTCAAAGGACTAAACGCAGTAACAAAGAAAGAATATTACCCATTACCAAACATAAACGACCTTCTCCAAGGATATCAAGCGGGAGAGAAAATATTATTTTCAGTAATAGATGTCGCAGATGCCTATCACCAGGCAGACATGGAAGAAAAAGACATTCCATTAAGAGGATTCAGTACATACCACGGACACTATGAATATACAAAAATGCCTTTTGGATTAGCGAACGCTCCAGCAACCTTTCAGCGATTCATGAACGCCACATTAGCCGGACTCACAGGAATATTTTGCATGGTATATCTAGATGCCATCATAATATTTAATTATCTGGGCGAATTGGACCACATAAAGAAAATAGAAGATGGAAAGTTTCGAACTTGGATTTGAGGTTCGAATCGGTTTGTAAATGCCCCTTTGTCCGCTTCTTGTCGATCGACGATGATTTATTGACAGCTACTCGTAATTACACAATATGATGTTCGTTAGGTAACTACTTATGATTGACTGTACTCAAATGAACTCAAATCCCCAATTTATAATCTCACAAATATTTCATACCTAAGCGCACCGAGGTTAATGCTTCTTATCATACCATACCAACAAACTTTGCTTACACTACAATTTAATCTACGCCTTAATTGCGACACTTAGGAAGTTCAATTAGAAAATATATTATTCGGCAATTTATTTAGTTGTAGGTAAATGAACTAATTATTAAAATATTATTCGATATGGTTTTACAATGTCACTTATACACGGTGAAACTATAATAGATTAAGAAGTTAAGAATAATGTGAGATTACAAATTAAGGGGTTAATTTGTGATTGAGCAGAAGAAGTCTTCGAAAGATTAAGCGACGCCAACATAAAATTGAAACCAAAGAAATGCAATTTTATTTTACAAAAAGTAAAATATTTGGGACACATAATAACACAGGAAGGTATTTCACCGGACCCACAAACATTGGAAGCAGTACACAAATACCCGTTACCGAAAAATGTCAAAGAAATCAGATCATTTTTAGGACTTGTTAATTGGTACAGAAAATTTATCCCCAATATAACGGAAATATCAGCCTCTTTGGTAGAATTAACGAAAAATTACGTAAAATTCAAAATATTAGAAGAAGTAATAAAAGCGATTGACACGCTAAAAGGAATCTTAACATCCGACAAATTACTCATCTTCCCAGATTTCAATCAACCGTTTATACTATCAACAGACGCATCAAATATAGGTGTAGGAGCTATACTAAGCCAGATAAGAGAAGGAACAGAGAAATTGATTGCTTACGCAAGCAGAAAACTCAACAAGGCAGAACTAAACTATTCCACCACGGAAAAAGAACTATGTACTAACAATAATATAAGGCGTGAAAACATTCAGATGCTACCTATATGGAAAAAAAATCACAATTATTACAGATCATCGACCACAAAAATCCTAGTTTTAGACTCACAAGATGGGCACTTACTCTAGCAGAATATGATTTCGAAGTCATTCACAGACCAGGACGCAAACACGGAAACGCAGATGCGCTCAGCAGAATGTACGACACAACCAACAATTTCATAGACACCACATACGATGAATATCTAGAATACAAAAAAATTAATACCTTACCAGGAATCCAAAATAGTAAGATTAAAGAAGGAAATCCGATAACAACACCAGACGATCAACCATTAGCAATATTCATACCAAGAGACGGACTCATCATGGACCCCGTAACAAATCAAATCACAGAAGTATTTGGAAAACCAGTAATATCAAAAGAACATGAAATAGGCAGAATAGTACAATGGAACGTACCAGAAAAGAATATCTACTATATCATAGAAAAGGCAAGACCAGAATGCGAGTCGTCATATCAGAAAGTTTGGGAATGCCTAAAGAATTTGAAAAAAGAAGGTGAACAGAATAAGGAAAACCAGATTACAATAATATACTCAGAAAAGCAACTTAAAGGATTAGATGACGAAGAGATAAATAAAATGGCTAAATTTATTTTTTACAACACAAACATAAAAGTGGAAGTAGTAAAGCCGAAGAAAGAAAACAAAATTCTAGAATTCGAGGAGGAAGAACAACGGGAACCAGTTTGGGATAAAGATAATTTGAGGAATAAACAACAGCGAGACACCTTTTGTAAAAGTATTATACAACAAATGGAAATTGGAAAAGGAAAATGTACAGAAAATTATTACATAGACACGGAAGGACTGCTCTATCATTGTAACAAGAAAGTTAGTACCCAAGACACTAGTTAAAAAAGTCTTAGAAGATTTCCACGACACACCGCTACATTGCCACAAAGGACAACAAAAGACGATTACGTCAATAGGAAGTAGATTTTATTGGCCTACCCTCAGAGCGGACGTTACAAATTATTGTCAAAAATGCGATTCTTGTAACAGAAGGAAAACTTCCCCGCATTTCAGAAAAGCGCCATTACAAAAATTTACAGCAGTTAATAGACCATGGGAAATTACGTCAATAGACATAGTAGGGCCTTTAACAGTAACGAATAATGGAAATTGTTATTTACTTACATTCCAGGACCACCTAACGAAATATTGTGAAGCTATACCGTTACCCGATCAAAAAGCGGCAACGATGGCAAAAGCATTCGTAGAACAAGTAGTATGCAGACATGGAACCCCCCAGAAATTATTAACAGACAGAGGAAGCAACTTTATGTCACAAATTATGAATGAAGTTTGCGATATATTAAAAATTAAAAGGTTATACACAGCTAGCTATGCATCTACAACGAACGGACAGATTGCACAGAGTTATAAAGGTCATGCTTTCGCACTATATCGTAGATAATCAAAGAGATTGGGATCTATGGATACCGTACGTATTAATGGCTTATCGAGGAAGTGTACATTCTTCTACAGGATACACACCATACTATATGTTACACGGAATAGAACAAATATTACCCTTAGATCTCATAACACAACCCCGGAGGAAGAGGTATGATTTAGACGAAAATTATGCAGCAGAGTTAGAAGCAAGAATGAAAACAGTATATACGAAAGCGCAGGAGAATATAGAAAAAGCTAAAGAATTGTTGTGAATTTATTAATTGTTATGTCTTTAATTTATAATGTCTTTATCAATAGGTTCTTATCTAAATTTATTAAAAAGCACAATAACTGATATTAATTTATTTATCACTAAAGATACATAATTTATTAAAAAGCGAACGTAACATTTATCACGGGCGCAAATCTTTATTAACTGACTTCTTCCAAATAAAATGTCCTGTTATATACTCAGTACCGTTAGACTCGAAAAGTCTAAAACCTTCTTGAGTAGACGACGGCGAAACGGTAAAGGCAAACTGGATTTCCCTCGCATCGGTTCGACCTTATTCTGGAAGGTCGTTCAGGTACATAGAAGCCTCTCGTAAAATCTAAAACATATTAGAATTAGTCATCATATATTTTACAGTTATTTTTAGGCCAGGATATTTATCGTAACATTGCCCCCCTCTTAAAAGATGGTTCCTCCTGGAACCTTGTCGGGACTGGAACCGGAACTGTATGCTGGTATCGGCAACTGGACCCTCTTTTACAACTTCCAGTTGTATAAAAATGACAAGGGACGGTTTTCTCTCCGCACCAGTAACTATGCGGATTGCAACAGACTAACACCTGGACTTCGGTGTCTTTGAAGATCTCCTCCACCATATTTCGGATAACCCTCCAATCTAATTGGCGGCACTCCAACTTTGGCATGGCTAACTTTTGCACGTCGGACTCTAGTACGTGCTCTCTCAATTGAAGTAAGGCTTCCCATACATCTCGGTAGGTAGGTTGGTCACGGGCAGTGTCTTTTGTTACCAGGTAGAAAAGGTAACGTGATGCATCTTGGAGTTTCAAGGTTTTACCGGGAGCTGGCACCTGGCATTGAAGTTCTGCAACTCGACCAAACTTCCTTCGAAAGACGGATGCCAACCCTGGTGCGTCTTTGATACTGGCCGGAATGGTAAGGGCCAGCGAGTAGTCATCGGGGAGCGCGAGTAGATCTTGCTTTTCTTCAGTGGTAACACCATGTCTTGCTTTACCGGTACCTCCATAGGCACCCATGAATTCTTCAAACGTGAGGTCAGACACGTCTTGGACTTGGTTTACTTCCACTTCTCCATCTACGTCGTGGTCACCTTCGAAAGACGCCAGCCGGTTATGGTGTACTATCATCGGCTTTCCCTTCGGAATCTTGCTTATTCGGTAGATGACATCGTTGATCTTCTACATAATGAGGTATGGACCTTCCCAAAACTGCTGCAATTTGGGAGAACAACCTTTTCGCTTCTTGGGATTATACAGCCATACTTTGTCGTTCTTCTTAAAGCAACCCTTTTCGGCTTGTGTATCGTACCGTTTCTTCATTCGGTCGCTAGCGATCTGAAGGTGGGAACGGACTAGCTCATGTACATCGTCCATTCTTCTTCGTAATTCGATCACATAATCTTCACCTGCTACATCTTCTCCAGGTCGACATCCAAACTCGAGATCACAAGGTAGTCGCATTTCGCGTCCGAATAGGACTTTGGCTGGTGTCTGGCCTGTTGATTCGTTAACAGCAGATCTGTAGGCCATTGTGAAGAACGGAAGGTATTGGTCCCAGTCTCGCTGATGATCGGACACCATCTTTGTCAAATACTTGCCAACTGTCCTATTCATTCGTTCTACCATACCATCCGATTGCGGATGATACGCGGTAGTTCTTGTTTTCTTCATGCCTAGTCTATCACATATTCCTTGGAATAGATCACTTTCGAAGTTCCTGCCTTGGTCACTATGGATCTCCAAAGGCACTCCAAATCGGCTGATATATTCTTGGATCAACTTATCTGCAACGGTGGCGGCCTTCTGGTCTGGAAGTGCGTAAATCTCGACCCACTTAGTGAAGTAATCCATTACTACCAACATGTACTTGCCCCCATTTTCACTTTCTGGAAATGGCCCTGCAATGTCCAAAGCTATTCTTTCAAACGGGCTTCCAACATTATATTGTCTCATAGGAGCTCTCCTTTTTCGGTGAGGCCCGTTACTCGTAGCACAAATAGTACATTTCTTACACCAGTCTTTTACGTCGTCGGAACTGTTCATCCAATAAAACCGTTCCCGAATTCGCTGAAGGGTTTTCCTTACACCAAAATGCCCTCCCGATGGACTGTCGTGTAACTGACGAAGTACTTCGGCTATTCTGCTCTTTGGGATCACCAACTGTCTTCTCTTCTCTGAACCGTCATCATTTTCCAGGACTCGTTTAAGCAAGCCATCTTCGATGATAAATGAGTCCCACTGGGCCCAATACGTCTTAACTACTGAGCATAGGTTTGATATTTCCTGCCAAGGTGGTCTACGGTTTTCCTCTTTCCATTTTCGGATTTTCTGTATAACTGGATCTCTCTCTTGTTCTTCCCTGATCTTAGTAGGCGTCCAGTCGTCGTTGACAATCGTCGTTCTTAGCACTGCTGCTTCCTTGGATTCCGTTTTGTTGCAGTGGGAACACTCTGCTGAGCATGGCCTTCTGGAAAGAGAATCAGCGTTTCTGTGGCTAACTCCGGCCCGGTGCTCAATCTTAAAATCGTATTCTTGGAGTCGTTCGATCCACCTGGCTATCTGACCCTCTGGATTCTTAAACTGCATCAACCACTTAAGGGCGGCATGGTCGGTTCGGATTAGAAACTTTCTGCCATAGATGTATTGATAGAAGTGCTCTACTGATTTAACTACTGCTAGAAGTTCTCTTCTCGTGACGCAATAATTCCGCTCAGGTTTTGAAAGAACTTTACTAAAATATCCGAGGACTCGTTCTTGTCCTCCTTGAATCTGAGACAGCACCCCTCCAATTCCCACAATACTTGCATCCGTATCTAAAATGAACTCTCCTTCTGGCAGTGGATACCCCAAAATTGGTGCTGTTATTAAATGCTTTTTCAACGTTTCAAAGGCATTTTGGCAGTCTATATCCCAGCGGTATTCTCTTGCTTCCTCTGTAAGTCGCGTTAATGGCTTAGCGATATCTGCAAACTTCTTAATAAACCTCCGGTAGTAAGTACATAGTCCCAGAAAACTTCTCACTTGATGTTTGTCAGTTGGTTTTGGCCATTCCTTAATGGAATCGATTTTTCCCTTATCCACGGCCACTCCTTTACTGACTATATGACACAGATAATTGACTTTACCTTGAAATAGCTGGCACTTCTTGGGGTTTAGCATCAATTGGGCAGCTTTAAGTCGATTAAAAACGTTTTCTAAATTCCTCAAATGATCTTCGAATGTCTCCCCCAAGACGATTATGTCATCTAAATAAACCAGGCATGTTTTCCAAGATAACCCTCTCAACACATTTTCCATAAGCCTCTCAAATGTCGCAGGAGCATTACAAAGTCCAAATGGCATAACGTTGAATTGCCACAATCCAGATCCTGTGGTGAAGGCTGTCTTTTCTTTATCGACTGGGTCCATTTCTACCTGCCAGTATCCAGACTTCAAATCTAAAGTAGAAAACAATTTACTTCCAGCCAATGTGTCATTGATCCGAGGCAGAGGATAACTATCTTTCTTGGTAACGTTGTTCAGCAAACGGTAATCCACACAGAACCTCGTCGTTCCGTCTTTCTTCTTAACCAGGACCACCGGAGAGACCCATGGGCTCGTAGAAGGTTCTATCACCCCGTCTTTCTTCATTTCCTGAACAATCGTTTCAGCTTCCTCTCTCTTCGCCTGTGGTAATCGTCGAGCTGTTTGACGAATTGGCTTAGCATTACCAGTATCAATTTTATGCTTAACAACGGTAGTTCTTCCCGTCTTTCCTCCTTTCGGTACGAAAATATCACGATACTGCCGAAGAAATTCCCTTAATTTCCTTTTCTCCATCTGATTTAGAGACTGTCCTGCAACTGCAACCATTTGGTCGAATTTGTCGTTGGAATTATCAGATGTTGTCGCCTGACGGATTATGGATGTCACAGGTACACAAGTTCCTACTTTTGTCTCTTTCTTTATGGTCACTGGGTAGTCGTTGACATTGATAAGTCTCACAGGAATTTCCTTAGCCGAAGTCACCAATTCCTTTCCAATTATGATTCCACGGCCAACCTCATCGTCGTGGTTCCAAGGCTCCATCATAACAGGTCTCCCTTCGTCCACAAATCCCTGTAGCCGCGCTACTATGATCGTTTCGCTTCTCGCAGGCACGACTGTATCTTCTGTAATGGCTGCTTGCACAGTGTTGTCATTATGTGGATGGAGAAATACCTCCTCGTTGCCAACTTTGATTACCTTATTCTTAAAATCCAATTGGAATCCATGCATATTCATTACGTCCATTCCTAATATAACATCCTCTTCGATGTCAGCAACTATAACAGTATGGACGAACTTTTCTGCTCCAATTCCCAATTGTACCTTGATTTCTCCATGAATGTTAGCATTTTCACCTGTAGCGGTCCGAAGTCGCAACCTCGTTGGTAACAGTTTCTTTCGGCTGTTTATAACTGTCGGGCGTATAATGGTTCTGGTCGCTCCGGTATCCACCAACAACGTATGCTTTTTACCATTTATGTCTCCATCTATATATACACTATCTTCACGACATTTCAAAGAAGCTATTAGTATGAGAGGGTCTTTGGAAAAGTTCTGGGTCGAAGCTGCCCCCCTAAGGCTGACCCGTTCTAGTTTTCCTGATGGTGAGTTTCTTGATTTGCGTCGTACCTAGGGTGCTTACAGGAGCTTCGTACGTGTCCTATTTCGCCACAATTCCAGCATCTGATGGTCTTCGTTTTCTTGTATGTCATGCTTTTTATCATATTAACGAGCTGGTCAAGTTTATCTTCATCTCCTTCCTCTTTTACAGTTCTAACTTTACTGTACCCGCCTGAGGCCTGCGTAGCTGACTCGTATTCGAGGGCGGCGGATAAGACATCAACCAGCGTTTTGTGACGAGCTAATCGCAGTGTTCTCTGCATTTCATGATCACGAAGACCATCAATAAACGTTTAAACGGCCAATTTTTCTATCATGTCTTCGGGAGCTGTTGGATAAGCATATCGTACTAATCTGGCAATATCTACCTCATATTCTTGAAGAGCCTCATCTTTCTTCTGTCTACGATTTTTAAGCTGTGACTGATATACATGCTCCAAATGTTCGTGGCCATATCGCATATTTAACCTCTTCTTCAGTTGTTCGAAATCATCGGTCTCCTCTACGGCTATGGTCTGAAGCACATCTAAGGCATCTCCTCGAAGAGCGATAGTCAGGTTTAGAACCTCCACTTCCTTCAAATTTCGGCCGTGTCTCCAACTTACATTTCGTCTCGTCTTCTTTTATCTCCACTGTAATCGGATTGTTACCTCTCTCTGCTGTCCCTGTTTCTTCTATCTCTTTCCATATCTTTTCTTCGAAGGCCAACATATCGGCCGCAACTTGGTCTTTTAACGAAGACATTCTATCGTCGAGGGCAGACATCTCAGAAGTGACTTTAGAGATGTTAGCAGAAACTTTACTTTCCAGAGAAGAAATCTCGTTAGAAACTTTGTTTTCTAATGAAGCGATGTCGCCGGATACTTTGTTCTCCAATGATGCGATGTCGCAGGAAACTTTGTTCTCCAGTGATGCGATGTCACCAGAAACTTTCGAAATCGACGAGATAACAGCAATATGCTTGTCTTCAAATATATAAGTTTCCGGATCCAAACCTTCTTCTTTTAAAGCATTCTTTAGTCGTTGAACTAAATCAGCCTTTTTCCCGGTAGAAGCTAATTCCCTATCTTCAAGATGCCTTCTTAAATCCGTAACTGTGAGCTCATAAATCGTAGCCATTTTCACAATTTCCACTTATTCCACTTTTCTTCTGACACCACTTGTTGTGAATTTATTAATTGTTATGTCTTTAATTTATAATGTCTTTATCAAAAGGTTCTTATCTAAATTTATTAAAAAGCACAATAACTGATATTAATTTATTTATCACTAAAGATACATAATTTATTAAAAAGCGAACGTAACATTTATCGCGGGCCCGAATCTTCTTTATTAACTGACTTCTTCCAAATAAAATGTCCTGTTATATACTCAGTACCGTTAGACTCGAAAAGTCTAAAACCTTCTTGAGTAGACGACGGCGAAACGGTAAAGGCAAACTGGATTTCCCTCGCATCGGTTCGACCTTATTCTGGAAGGTCGTTCAGGTACATAGAAGCCTCTCGTAAAATCTAAAACATATTAGAATTAGTCATCATATATTTTACAGTTATTTTTAGGCCAGGATATTTATCGTAACAGAATCAAGGATAGAAAGATACAATAAAAACACAGAAATTAGAGAATTTGAAGAAGGTGAAAAGGTATATTTGAGAGACTTAAGTAGCACGACAGGTCTTTCAAAGAAGTTACAAAAAAAATGGATAGGACCATTTGAAATTATCGAAAAAGTCTGACCAGTAACGTATGCAGTGGGTACAAAAAAAAGGAAAAATAGACAGGTAGTGCACGTCAACAGGTTAAAGAAATATTACGAGAATGAAGCAAATGATTTTTCCACGGAGGAAGAGGAAGAAATAGGAGAATCCGAAAAGAAAGAAGAAGTAGTCGATTTCGAAAGTGGCAATACTGCCATTATGGGGACAGGAACCGTATCCAACAAACCGCCGAGAAGAAGAAAAGGAAGTCAGGGAGACAGCCAACCAAAAAGATCAGAACGGATAATGAATAGACTAGGCATTAAGCACGAAAGGAAATGTTGCTGCATATTCCACAAAACGAAAAAGAAAGGATGGAACACATAGAACAGAATAAGAAATAATAATGGGAAAACAATAATAACACAGAATTATGAGAACGCAGAAATGTTTTTCGACGCAGTAGATCAATAACAACTATAAGAAAAGTTAAAAGCTTGGTATTACAAGAGACGGCCGCTCGAATAATGCTAAAATTTTAACAAGAAATTTAATATAGTACGGAATCCGATATAGAAGAATATCACTACCAGATATAAGTAAAAAAAAAATGCATACATTACAAAAATAATAAACCAACGTAATATGCTCAGATAATTATCTCGTTCGTCTGTTGTGTTCTTATCATAAATAAACTTCCCCTTAATGACATTAACATCATCACCGTATAGCAAGTATCATTATTTCTAGGAACGGAAGCATTATAAAACACTGAAATGGAAGGCGACCAAAACTTCATTTTTCATGGCGACGTTTTAGACAATGAGGCAGCGACTTCTAAAGGGAACGACCTCATAAATGACCCCCAACTCAAAGAAACAGCACTGGCTGTTTTCTGCTATTGTGAAATAGCTCTAATGTCAAACGCACTAGCAAACGACATTTTCAGTGGCGATGTAATCACCGATCCCGACACAAGCACGGAAATAAAACAAGAATTTAACGTTTGCCGAGGCGAACATATTATTGGCGGTGTTACCAATAGGTTGGTAAATACCACATACTGGTTTCCCATACCAATAGAAGTAGTATAGATACACACTGATGGTAGTTCAATAGAGAATGTAGGTACTGTCGAATTCATTCATAAAATGGAATATTTTTACTTTTATCTACAAGGAGTTCGGCGAAACGATTAGTTTCATTGTTATATATGACAGGATTATTTGAATTCGAGAGAACTCTTGTAGCATAAGATAGACTAATATACATTCTTCTTACATGGAGCGGTAACTCTCCTGTTAGACATTGGAGACTTTCTACAGGCGATGTTCTAAAAGCTCCTGTTCTTCTTTGTCAACCATTTTCCATCCACTCCTGAATGTAGGTCTCTCCCAATTGCTTCCATCTTTCTCTATCTTGCGCCAATCTAATCCACTGTTTGCCTGCCACTGTTCTTATGTCATCTACCCATCTTTTTTGAGGTCTTCCCGTGCTTCTTGTTGTCGTCCTTGGTCTCCATTCTAGAATTCCCCGTGTCCACCTGTTGTCATTATATCGGGCTACGTGACCTGCCCAGCGCCATTTCATTTTTGCAATTTCTTCCACAATATCCCTAATCTTCGTTCTACGTCTTATCTCGGTGTTTCTAATCTTGTCTCTTAGTGATATTCCAAGCATGATTCGTTCCATTGCTCTTTGCGTTGTTTCTAATTTTTTAGCAGATTTTTTTGGTGAGGGCTACTGTCTCCAAGCCGTAAGTACAAACTGGTAGTATGCATGTGTTATACACCTTTTTCTTTAAGTTTACAGGAATGGAGGTGTTTTTCAAGATATATGCTAATTTGCCGAAAGCGCCCCATGCCAGTTGTGTTCTTCTTTTAATTTCAGCATCTTGATAGTTTGATAACATGACCTAGATATACATAATGTTCAACATTTTCTATGGTATGATTTTGTATTGTTATATTTGTCTGGTCTCGGCTCAGTATTTTTGTTTTGCTGTAGTTCATTTTTAAGCCTACCGCTCCTGAAACTGCATTTAATTGTTGTAACATATCATTTAGTTCTTGGATATTGTCGGCTATTAAAACTATGTCATCTGCGAATCGCAAGTGGTTTAAGTATGATCCGTCGACGTTGATACCCTTATTGTTCCATTCTAGTTTCTTAAAAATGTCTTCTAGAGCAAGGGTAAATAGTTTGGAAGCTCCTGTAACAATTCTCAATTCGGTATTTTGAATTATGTCGATTTCTTTTAATAGTGTGTGGCTAGCTGATGTATACACAATGGAACCATAATCGATTATTGTTCTGATTAGTGATTTGTATATGTTTAATAATGATGTACAATCTGCTCCCCAATTGTATCTGGCCACTGTTCTTAATAAATTTAAACCAATGTGACAATTTCTTGTCAAGCCGAGGCCGTGGTCGGTCTCAGCTTTTGTGGAGGAAGAGTTTCTGAACTAAGTAGGGATTCTTCAGCACTCCGCATAAGACAGACTGGGCAGGAAAGTCCTTAACCCCGACACGGCGCATCCCATATGGCTGATAGGGGACGTCCTGTATATTATACAGGATAGGTGCGAATAAGGTTCGCCAAATAAGCACCCGCGGATCAACTGAGGACATGGTATGAGGCAGCAGCTATTCCATTACTAACTCTGAAACTAGAGAAGAATGACTTCTTAATAGGCTTGGAATCAGATACTTATAGGCGACAATCAGATATTAGTTTATTCGGCTGTAATACTGCGGTGTGTAAGGGAAGAAGAAACCAATACACTAAATATGCTCAAGATATTATGACTATGCCAATTTATGGAAAACAAAACGCCCCTAGTCCGTGACAGACCTTAAATGGTCAAGGGGTGCTAATAATCTCCACGTTAAATGCTAGGAACCATCCGAAAATGGAAAACAAAAATGACACATTGGCAATTGGAACCTTAAATGCAAAATCTCTCTTTATGCCGGGAAAACGGGAAAATCTCATAACATCGCGAGATAAATGAAAAGAATAAGAGTCAACATTCTCGGAGTCAGTGAAGTTAGGTGGCCTGGATTTGGACAGACAAACATCAATAACTATGAGATATACTATGCTGGTAATGACGATTCTCATCATTAAGTGGCATTTATAAATAATTGACGAGAAAAGCAGTGCAAGATGTGTAAAGAACTTTATACCTATATCTGATAGAGTAGCTATGCTACAAATTAATACCACTCCTCGAAATATTAACTTTATTCAAGTATATGTTCCTACAGGAGAAAACCAGAAAGAGAAATACGAGAATTCTACCAAGAGATCAAACAACTAATGAAGATCGCAAAGAAAAATGCTGTAAACGTTATTATGGGAGATTTTAATGCCAAAGTAGGTGAAGGGCGGACCGGTCGGAAACTTTGGTTTGGGAAAAAGAAATGATAGAGTAGAAATACTGGTCCAATTTTGCCAAGAAGAAAATCTAATGATCGCAAACACCTGGTTTAAACTATCAAAAAGAAGATTATATACATGGAACAACAACATAATAAGAAAACAGATTGATTATATATTAATTAACAAGCGTTATAGAAACGGAACACTGTTAACAACTGTTGGAAAAGAAAAAAGCAAAAAATAGAGATATACACTTGACATTTGAGAAAGGCGTATGACTATGTACCATGGTCAGAACTATGGGAGGCAATGTACAAATTAGAAATACAGACGAAACTCATAGAAGCTACAAAAGCTCTGTATAAAGTGTCTATTAAAATGGGAACAAGGATCATAGGAGACTTCACCACAACAAAAGGGCTCCTGCAGGGTTGCTCCACATCTCCAACCCTATTCAAAATATACTTAGAGAAAGCCTTGACTACATGGAAAAGAAAATGTGAAGGCATGGGAGTACCGATACGGAACGAATACCTATATACGTTAAGCTTTGTAGACCATCAAGTAGTGATTGCACAAGACCTCAGCTACATGATGAAGAAACTACAAGAAGAATATACTAAGGCTGGCCTAGATATTAACCTCGCAAAAACAGAGTACCTATCTACAAGTGAAGAAGACATAGAAGATCTACAGATTGATGACAACGAAACAATCAAAGAAAAAGATAAATTCAAATACCTGGAGTTTATAATCAAGAAAAAGGCAACAACAGGAAGAAATTGACACAAAGATTAGGTCAAACAAGAACAGCAATCCGACAACTTAACTCATATGGTGGAATAGACACCTAAATATCAAGGCAAAAACGCAGATTTATAAAACATTAGTGCGAAGTATTATGACATATCGTCGGGTTAGTGCTTATTTGTTCCATACCACATTTTCTACTTTTTCGGGTTAGAAGTTGTAGTGAAACATTGCCAACATAATAATGTATGTAATTTATCCCTGATAACTCTAACAGCCAAGACTGTTCCGTAATACCTTTGTAACTTTGTGCCATATGATTATTTTATGGGTTATTTCAGTGCTTAAGTGTTCCATATGCAAAGGCCAATAGGAAGCCAGTATTTCACACGCGCATTCGATGCCTCGGTGCTTGTTTGTGCCATGCCAGTGTTATATGCAGTGAGTTGAGGTTAACGTGTCTTACTTCTTGATGTGATGTGATAATTAAAAGTATAAAACGGATAACATAAAATAAAAGTATAACAGTGATTCAAGTTCAACTTCTTTTGATGGAAACAGACAAAATACAGAGAGTTCTACAAAAATGATATCAGAATGTGCCGAAAAATGTACAGAAGAAAGCTCAGCAGAAAATAACATGGAAAATCCAGATGTCGAAGCAAGCAACAAGAAGACTTCTAAAAAAACAAGAAAGCGATTGAGAAATCCTGAGAACTGGACTAGAAATGTGAAAAAAGTTCAGCGAGAACATGTGCTTCAATATAAGCAAGAAAAAGAAGTTGACCATACTCCAAGGCAATGTCAATCCAAGTGTTTGAAAACTTGTACCTATCAATGGATAGGAAGTTATATTTAAAAACTTTTGGCAACTAAGTGATAGCCAAAAAGACGCATTTTATTCAAAATTTGTAAAAAAAATTCACCAAAACGAAGGTATGTGAAAACAGAAAATATTTCGGACTGCCAGAAACAAAATACGTTTCAATATTACCTTGAGGTTTTAAATAAGCAAATTAGAGTATGAAGGGATTTTTTTTATCTACTTTAAACATTAGTAAACAAAGAATTTATTATTTCTTAAAAAAACACTATAAGGATAACTCAGGGATTGCTCGGACTCCTTTGAAAGGAAAATACGTAAAGGAAGTCTTACCATTGGAAGCTGTAGATGGGGTACAAAAACATATTGAGCCATTCCCCCATATAGAGATTCATTACTGTCGATCAGATCGTGTTAGATTGTATTTAGATCCGTGTCTCTCTGTTGAAAAAATGTATCGACTATACCTAGAAAGTGACTTCAGTAATTTTCCTGTTAAATCACATAAGTATAGAGAAATTTTTACAAGAGAATATAATTTGGTTTTTTTCTACCAAAAAAGGATAGATGTGATATCTGCGAGAAATACAAATTAATTGAAAATAAAACTAAAGAAAATAAAAAACAATATGATTTTCACATAAAAAATAAAATCGAAGGAAAAATAGAAAGAGACTTTGATAGAAACGCCTACAAATTTGACCAGTCTACTGCTGTTTTATGCTTTGATATGCAAAATGTTTTTGCTCTACCAAAAGCTGAAGTGTCAAATTATTTTTATAAAAAAAAGTTTTCAGTATATAATTTAACTGTTCACTGCTCCACAGGTAAAATTACCTACTGTGCTCTATTGGATGAAGCCATTTCAGGCCGTAATGGTAATCACATTGCCAGTGCTCTTATAAAACTATTAAATACAATTTCCGAAATCAATCCTAATGTAAATAAGATTATATTATGATCGGATTCTTGTGACCCCAAAACCGCAATTTACACATGGCCTTAGCTATAAAGTATTTCTTACATATCAATAATCGCATTAATACAGTTGAACAAAAATTTTCAGAGCCCGGACATAGTTTAATTCAAGAAATCGACTCTGTTCACAGTAAAATAGAAAAGTATTTAAAACATAGGACAATATACAGCCCTGTTTCACTCTTAAGACACCTCGTAAATATACCCCCCGGTAAAGCACCTCTCAAGGTGCTGCAACTAAAAAAAGAAGATTTTTTAAATTTTCAAACAGTAAGCCAAACTCTAAATTTGAAAGATCTGCCTTTTACTAAAGTTAAACAAATTAACTATAAAAAAGATGACCCCTTACTTAATGTATATTAAGTAAGGGGTCTAAAAAGATGTTACTTTTATTAGAATTAATAAACATAAGACACGCGGCTCTGCTAAAAAACAGGGCAAAAACGATCATATTATTAACTTTTCCATGGTAAAGGTTATTACCGAAAAACCTACAGTCGACGCTAAAAAAATAAAGCATATCGTGTCTATGTTTGCCTACATGCCTGAGTTTGACAAAATATTGTACAGAACAATATTTTCTTCACTAAATAAATGATTTTATTTCTTCCAACTGCAATTATTTGTTTCAATTACGTTATGAGTAGGTACCTACGAAGAATATTTATCTTTTATTTACTGTTTGTTTCACATACACATGTTTTAATTATTAATAAATTTTAAAAGCAAAAAGGAGTTTTCTTTTTGATGTACCTACCCTTGTATTTTTTTAAAGTTGCAGTAATATAAGATATAAGATTAGAAATAATGTAATAAACTGTGATCTAACTGTAGAATGATACATATAAGATATTATATAGAAACGCAAACTAAAATATTTTACTTAAAACGTTATAAAATAATTCAGTTTTGTACTTCATTGCATATGGAACAAATGTGCAAATTCCTGTACTAATTTTACTTTTTGTTCCATAAGCAAAGGTTTTTATTTTTTTTTCAAATTTAAAAAGAGTCAGTAAAAATTTGAAGGCATAATCCAACACACCATTTTAAATATTTTTTTTAGAATTAACATCATTTTCCTGAGTTTTAAAATAAACGAGTAAATATTACCAAAATATTTAAATGTAAATATCTCAAAATGAGAATTTGGCATATGGAACAAATAAGTACTAGCCCGACGATATGGGGCTGAAAATTGGATTATAAACAGGAAAAACAGCAGTAAGATAGTAGAAACAGAGATGGAATGAATGCGAAGATGCTGTAGAGTAACAAGAATGGATAGAAGTAATGACGAAATAAAGCAAAGAACATCAATAGAAACAGACATACTAACATATATAGAACAAAAAAGACTAAAGTGGTATGGACACGTAAGAAGAACTAGCGACAGCAGATGGATAAAGAGAATAACCCCCATAGGAAGGAGGAAAAGAGGACGACCCAGAAAATCCTAGAGGAACGAAGTAGACGATGCCCTGAGTAAGAGAAGCCTAAACGATGGTGAATGGAACAACAGAGAGAGAACAACACAGATAACACTTAAAAGTTTATTTAAAGTCTTTATTTGTACTAATTTATTTTACACTTAATAATTATATAATTTATTATAATACGTGCGTTACAATTTAAAACGCGGCGCGATCTTCAGAAACTAACTGTCCTCCTTACAACAAAATTCCTCTTGAAATATAAAATACAGTTTTATATTTAAAGAAGACCCCAGAATGTCGCTCAGACTGGTTTTTATTCGACCTGCCTGGAAATTTTGAATCGTGGGTGATTCATCATAATTCAGGTGAACAAGTCTTTTAGCGAAGGGACTAGAAATTTCTGCCGGCAGGTAAACAGGTCTCTCAACTGAGCGCCGAAATAACTAGAACAGAAAAGATATTAGTAATAAATATGTTTACAGTTTTGAGTCATAGGACACGTCATTATTTATCGTAACATTGCCCCCTCTTAAAAGATGGTTCCTCCTGGAACCTTGTCGGTACTGGAACTGGAACCAACTTATCTGGACAGACTAAGACCTGGACTTCAGTGTCTTTAAAGATCTCCTCCACCATACTTCGGTTAACCCTCCAATCTAATTGGCGGCACTCTAACTTTGGCATGACTAACTTTTGCACGTCGGACTCTAGTACGTGCTCTCTCAATTGAAGTAAGGCTTCCCATACATCTCGGTAGGTAGGTTGGTCACGGGCAGTGTCTTTTGTTACCAGGTAGAAAAGGTAACGTGATGCATCTTGGAGTTTCAAGGCTTTCCCGGGAGCTGGCACTTGGCATTGAAGTTCTGCAACTCGACCAAACGTCCTTCGAAATACGGATGCCAACCCTGGTGCGTCTTTGATACTGGCCGGGATGGTAAGGGCCAGCGAGTAGTCATCGGGAAGCGCGAGTAGATCTTGCTTTTCTTCAGTGGTTTTGCTTTACCGGTACCTCCATAGGCACCCATAAATTCCTCAAACGTGAGGTCAGACACATCTTGGACTTGGTTTACTTCCACTTCTTCATCTACGTCGTGGTCACCTTCGAAAGACGCCACCGGTTATGGTGTACTATCATCGGCTTTCCCCTCGGAATCTTGCTTATTCGGTAGATGACATCGTTGATCTTCTCCATAATTAGGTATGGGCCTTCCCAAAACTGCTGCAACTTGGGAGAACAACCTTTTCGATTTTTGGGATTATAGACCCAGACTTTGTCGTTCTTCTTAAAACATCCCTTTTCGGCTTGTCCAGTCGCATCTCGCGTCCGAATAGGACTCTGGCTGGTTAATTAATCTGTCGATTCGTTAACAGCAGATCTGTAGGCCATTGTGAATAACGAAAGATATTGGTCCCAGTCTCGCTGATGATCGGACACCATCTTTGTCAAATACTTGCCAACTGTCCTATTCATCCGTTCTACCATACCATCAGATTGCGGATGATATGCTGTAGTTCTTGTTTTCTTCATGGCTAGTCTAGCACATATTCCTTGGAATAGATCGCTTTCGAAGTTCCTGCCTTGGTCACTATGGATCTCCAAAGGCACTCCAAATCGGCTGATATATTCTTGGATCAACTTATCTGCAACGGTGGCGGCCTTCTGGTCTGGAAGTGCGTAAATCTCGACCCACTTAGTAAAGTAATCCATTACTACCAACATGTACTTGCCTCCATTTTCACTTTCTGGAAATGGCCCAGCGATGTCCAAAGCTATTCTTTCAAACGGGCTTCCAACATTATATTGTGTCATAGGGGTTCTCCTTTTTCGATAAGGCCCGTTACTCGTAGCACAAATAGTACATTTCTTACACCAGTCTTTTACATCTTCGGAACTGTTTATCCAATAAAACCGTTCCCGAATTCGCTGAAGGGTCTTCTTTACACCAAAATGTACTCCTGATGGACTGTCGTGTAACTGACGAAGTACTTCGGCTATTCTGCTCTTTGGGATCACCAACTGTCTTCTCGTCTCTGAACCGTGATCATTTTTCGGGACTCGTTTAAGCAAGCCATCTTCGATGATAAATGAGTCCCACTGGGCCCAATACGTCTTAACTACTGAGCATAGGTTTGATATTTCTTGCCAAGATGGTCGACGGTTTTCCTCTTTCCATTTTCGGATTTTCTGTATAACTGGATCTCTCTCTTGTTCTTCCCTTATCTTAGTAGGCGTCCAGTCGTCGTTGACCATCGTAGTTCTTAGCACTGCTGCTTCCTTGGATTTTGTTTTGTTGCAGTGGGAACACTCTGCTGGGCATGGCCTTCTGGAAAGAGAATCAGCGTTTCTGTGGCTAAGCATTTAAGGGCGGCATGGTCGGTTCGGATTAGAAACTTTCTACCATAAAGGTATTGATAGAAGTGTTCTACTGATTTAACTACTGCTAGAAGTTCTCTTCTCGTTACGCAATAATTCCGCTTAGGTTTTGAAAGAACTTTACTAAAATATCCGAGGACTCGTTCCTGTCCTCCTTGAATCTGAGTCAGCACTCCTCCAATTTCCACATTACTTGCATCTGTATCTAAGATGACCTCTACTTCTGGCAGTGGATACCGTAAAATTGGTGCTGTGATTAAATGCTTTTTTAAGGCTTTTTCAAAGTCTTAAAGGCATTTTGGCAGTCTGTATCCCAGCGGTAATCTCTTGCTTCCTCTGTGTGTCGCGTTAATGGCTTAGCGATATCCGCAAACTTCTTAATAAACCTCCGGTAGTAAGTACATAGTCCCAGAAAACTTCTCACTTGATGTTTTTCAGTTGGTTTTGGCCATTCCTTAACGGAATCGATTGTTCCCTTATCCACGGCCACTCCTTCTTTACTGACTATATGACCCAGATAATTGACTTTACCTTGAAATAGCTGGCACTTCTTGGGGTTTAGCATCAATTGGGCAGCTTTAAGTCGATTAAAAACGTTTTCTAAATTCCTCAAATGATCTTTAAATGTCTTCCCCAAGACGATTATGTCATCTAGGTAAACCAGTCATGTTTTCCAAGATAACCCTGTCAATAAATTTTCCATAAGCCTCTCAAATGTCGCAGGAGCATTACAGAGTCCAAATGGCATAACGTTGAATTGCCACAATCCAGATCCTGTGGTGAAGGCTGTCTTTTCTTTATCTACTGGGTCCATTTCTACCTGCCAGTATCCAGACTTCAAATTCAAAGTAGAAAACAATTTACTTTCAGCCAATGTGTCCAATGTGTCATCGATCCGAGGCAGAGGATAACTATCTTTCTTGGGAACGTTGTTCAGCAAACGGTAATCCACACAGAACCTCGTCGTTCCGTCTTTCTTCTTAACCAGGACCACCGGAGAGACCCATGGGCTCGTAGAAGGTTCTATCACCCCGTCTTTCTTCATTTCCTGAACAATCGTTTCAGCTTCCTCTCTTTTCGCCTGTGGTAATCGTCGAGCTGTTTGACGAATTGGCTTAGCATTACCAGTATAAATTTTATGCTTAACAACGGTAGCTCTTCCCGTCTTTCCTCCTTTCGGTACGAAAATATCACGATACTGCCGAAGAAATTCCCTTAATTTCCTTTTCTCAATCTGATTCAGAGACTGTCCTGCAACTGCAATCATTTGGTCGAATTTGTCGTTGGAATTATCAGATGTTGTCTAAATGATTATGGATGTCACAGGTACACAAGTTCCTACTTTTGTCTCTTTCTTTATGGTCACTGGGTAGTCGTTGACATTGATAAGTCTCACAGGAATTTCCTTAGCCGAAGTCCCCAATTCCTTTCCAATTATGATTCCACGGCCAACCTCATCGTCGTGGTTCCAAGGCTCCATCATAACAGGTCTCCCTTCGTCCACAATTCCCTGTAGCCGCGCTACTATGATCGTTTCGCTTCTCGCAGGCACGACTGTATCTTCTATAATGGCTGCTTGCACAGTGTTGTCATTATGTGGATGAAGAAATACCTCCTCGTTACCAACTTTGATTACCTTATTCTTAAAATCCAATTTAAATCCATGCGTATTCATTACGTCCATTCCTAATATAACATCTTCTTCGATGTCAGCAACTATAACAGTATGGACGAACTTTTCTGCTCTAATTCCTAATTGTATCTGGATTTCTCCATGAATGTTGGCATTTTCACCCTTAGCGGTCCGAAGTCGCAACCTCGTTGGTAACAGTTTTTTACGCCTGTTTATAACTGTCGGGCGTATAATGGTTCTGGTCGCTCCGGTATCCACCAACTTCTTCTTCAAGTGCCATCTTCGTTCCGAAGGTTGGCGATCATCAGGGCTATACGTATTTTCGAAACTGCTGACCGAAACAATTCGTTGCTGCTACAGCTATACCATTCCCGTAGATTCTTTAGCCAGGAGTTTCGTCTTCTACCTATGGACCTTTTTCCTGCTATTTTCCCTTGCATAATTATTCGAAGCAGTTCATATCTTTCGCCTCTTGTAATGTGTCCCAAGTATTGCAGTTTTCGTTTTTTGATCGTAAATATGACTTCCTTTTCTTTATTCATTCTTCTCAAGACCTCGACATTTGTGACTCTCTCGGTCCATGATATTCTCAGGATTCTGCGATACATCCACAGTTCAAATGCCTCTAATTTTTTGGTATCAATCTTTTTCAACGTCCATGACTCCATTCCGTAGAACAGCACAGAAAGTACTTAACATCTCATCAGGCGAAGTTTCATTTCAAGGCTCAAATCTCTTCCGCAGAACACTCTCTTCATTTTAGTGAATATGGATCTGGCTTTTTCTATTCTTATTTTGATTTCTGCTGAGCTATCGTTGTCTTCATTTATAAAAGTGCCTAAATATTTGTATTTGCTAACTCGATCGATAATTTCATTGTGTAAATATAAATTTTGGACATTTTGTGTTGATTTCGATATTACCATAAATTTAGTTTTCATTATGTTCAAAGATAGTCCATATTCTTCGCTGCAGTCTGCTATCTTATTCACCAATGTCTGTAGCTCTTCAAGTGTTTCTGCGATCAGAACGGTGTCGTCGGCAAATCTCAGATTGTTTAATCTAACACCATTTATTTTAATACCTACGGATTGCTCAGAAAGTGTTCTATTCATTACGTCTTCGGAATAGAGATTAAACAGTGTTGGTGACAGTATACACCCTTGTCTCACACCTCGCTTTATTTCGATTTCTTCAGTGCTATTATTCTCTACTCTCACTACTGCTTTCTGATTGTAGTACATATTTGCTATTAGTCGGATGTCTCGTTTATCTAAATTCTTTTCTGTTAGGAGTCTGATTAGGTGATCATGCCGCACTTTATCAAAGGCCTTGTTGTAATCTATGAAACACATGAATACATCTTGATTTATGTCAAGACATCTTTGAGACATAACGTTCAGTGCAAACAATGCCTCTCTTGTTCCAAGTCCATGTCGGAATCCAAACTGGGTATTATTGATGTCCATTTCCAGTTTTCTGTGTACTCTAGAGTGTATAATTTTCAGAAATATTTTCAGTACATGGCTCATCAGACTGATTGTACGGTAATCACTGCATTGTTTGGCATTTATCTTTTTTGGTATAGTAACAAAGGTGGATAAAAGCCATTCTTGTGGTATTTTTCCTGATGTATAAATGCTATTGAAAAGTTTAACCAAAATGTGAATCGAGTCTACCAACAACGTATGCTTTTTACCATTTATTTCTCCATCTACATATACACTATCTTCACGACATTTAAAAGAAGCTATTAGTATGAGAGGGTCATTGGAAAAGTTCTGGGTCGAAGCTGCTCCCCTAAGGCCGACCCGTTCTAGTTGTCCTGATGGTGAGTTTCTTGATTTGCGTCGTACCTAGGGTGCTTACAGGAACTTCGTACGTGTCCTGCTTCGCCACAATTCCAGCATATTATGGTCTTCGCTTTCTTGTATGTCATGCTTTTCATCATATTAACGAGCTGGTCAAGTTTATCTTCATCTCCTTCCTCTTTTACAGTCCTAACTTTACTGTATCCGCCAGAGGCCTGCGTAGCTGACTCGTATTCGAGGGCGGCTGATAAGACATCAACCAGCGTCTTGTAACGAGCTAATCGTAGTGTTCTCTGCATTTCATGATCACGAAGACCATCAATAAACGTTTGAACGGCCAACTTTTCCATCATGTCTTCGGGAGCTGTTGTATAAGCATATTGTACTAATCTGGCAATATAGAAACTTGTGTACCTGTGACATCCATAATCCGTCAGGCGTTACGCCATTTGGACTCTGTAATGCTCCTGCGACGTTTGAGAGGCTTATGGAAAATGTGTTGAGAGGGTTATCTTGGAAAACATGCCTGGTTTATTTAGATGACATAATCGTCTTGGGGGAGAAATTTGAAGATCATTTGAGGAATTTAGAAAACGTTTTTAATCGACTTAAAGCTGCCCAATTGATGCTAAACCCCAAGAAGTGCCAGCTATTTCAAGGTAAAGTCAATTATCTGGGTCATATAGTCAGTAAAGAAGGAGTGGCCGTGGATAAGGGAAAAATCGATTCCATTAAGGAATGGCCAAAACCATCTGACAAACACCAAGTGAGAAGTTTTCTGGGACTATGTACTTACTACCTGAGGTTTATTAAGAAGTTTGCAGATATCGCTAAGCCATTAACGCGACTTACGGGAGAAAGCAAGAGATTACCGCTGGAATACAGACTGCCAAAATGCCTTTGAGACCTTGAAAAAGCATTCAATAACAGCACCAATTTTAGGGTATCCACTGCCAGAAGGAGAGTTCATCTTAGATACAGATGCAAGTAATGTGGGAATTGGAGGAGTGCTGTCTCAGATTCAAGGAGGACAGGAACGAGTCCTCGGATATTTTAGTAAAGTTCTTTCAAAAACTGAGCGGAATTATTGTGTCACGAGAAGAGAACTTCTAGCAGTAGTGAAATCAGTAGAGCACTTCTATCAATACCTTTATGGTAGGAAGTTTCTAATCCGAACCGACCATGCCGCCCTTAAATGGTTGATGCAGTTTAAGAATCCAGAGGGTCAGATAGCCAGGTGGATCGAACGACTCCAATACGATTTTAAGATTGAGCACCGGGCCGGAGTTAACCACAGAAACACTGATTCTCTTTCCAGAAGGCCATGCCCAGCAGAGTGTTCCCACTGCAACAAAACGGAATCCAAGGAAGCAGCAGTGCTAAGAACGACGATTGTCAACGACGACTAGACGCCTACTAAGATAAGGGAAGAACAAGAGAGAGATCCAGTTATACAGAAAATCCGAAAATGGAAAGAGGAAAACCGTCGACCACCTTGGCAGGAAATATCAAACCTATGCTCAGTAGTTAAGACGTATTGGGCCCAGTGGCACTCATTTATCATCGACGATGGCTTGCTCAAACGAGTCCTGGAAAATGATGATTGTTCAGAAAAGAGAAGACAGTTGGTGATCCCAAAGAGCAGAATAGTCGAAGTTTTTCGTCAGTTACACGACAGTCCATCAGGAGGGCATTTTGGTGTAAAGAAAACCCTCCAGCGAATTCGGGAACGGTTTTATTGGATGAACAGTTCCGACGATGTAAAAGACTGGTGTAAGAAATGTACTATTTGTGCTACGAGTAACGGGCCTTATCGAAAAAGGAGAGCCCCTATGAGACAATATAATGTTGGAAGCCCGTTTGAAAGAATAGCTTTGGACATCGCTGGGCCATTTCCAGAAAGTGAAAATGGAGGCAAGTACATGTTGGTAGTAATGGATTACTTTACTAAGTGGGTCGAGATTTACGCACTTCCAGACCAGAAGGCCGCCACCGTTGCAGATAAGTTGATCCAAGAATATATCAGCCGATTTGGAGTGCCTTTGGAGATACATAGTGACCAAGGCAGGAACTTTGAAAGCGATCTATTCCAAGGAATATGTGATAGACTAGGCATGAAGAAAACAAGAACTACAGCATATCATCCGCAATCTGATGGTATGGTAGAACGGATGAATAGGACAGTTGCCAAGTATTTGACAAAGATGGTGTCCGATCATCAGCGAGACTGGGACCAATATCTTCCGTTCTTCACAATGGCCTACAGATCTGCTGTTAACGAATCAACAGGCCAGATACCAGCCAGAGTCCTATTCGGACGCGAAATGCGACTACCTTGTGATCTAGAGTTTGGGTGTCGACCTGGAGAAGATTATGTGATCGAATTACGAAGAAGAATGGACGATGTACATGAGTTGGTCCGCTCCCACCTTCAGATCGCTAGCGACCGAATGAAGAAACGGTACGATACACAAGCCGAAAAGGGATGCTTTAAGAAGAACGACAAAGTCTAGCTCTATAATCCCAAGAGGCGAAAAGGTTGTTCTCCCAAATTGCAGCAGTTTTGGGAAGGCCCATACTTAATTATGGAGAAGATCAACGATGTCATCTACCGAATAAGCAAGATTCCGAGGGGAAAGCAGATGATAGTACACCATAACCGGCTGGCGTCTTTCGAGAGTGACCACGACGTAGATGAAGAAGTGGATGTAAACCAAGTCCAAGATGTGTCTGAGCTCACGTTTGAGGAATTCATGGGTGCCTATGGAGGTACCGGTAAAGCAAGACATGGTGTTACCACTGAAGAAAAGCAAGATCTACTCGCGCTCCCCGATGACTACTCGCTGGCCCTTACCATCCCGGCCAGTATCAAAGACGCACTAGGGTTGGCATCCGTCTTTCGAAGGGAGTTTGGTCGAGTTGCAGAACTTCAATGCCAAGTGCCAGCTCCCGGTAAAACCTTGAAACTCCAAGATGCATCACGTTACCTTTTCTACCTGGTGACAAAAGACACTGCCCGTGACAGCACGTACTAGAGTCCAACGTGCAAAAGTTAGCCATGCCAAAGTTGGAGTGCCGCCAATTAGATTGGAGGATTATCCGAAATATGGTGGAGATCTTTAAAGACACCGAAGTCCAGGTGTTAGTCTGTTGCAATCTGCATAGTTACTGGTGCGGAAAGAAAACCGTCCCTTGTCATTTTTATACAACTGGAAGTTGTAAAAGAGGGTCCAGTTGCCGATACCAGCATACCGTTCCGGTTCCAGTCCCGACAAGGTTCCAGGAGGAACCATCTTTTAAGAGGGGGGCAATGTTACGATAAACTCTGACCCAAAACTGTAAATATATTATGATAAATTCTTTTCTGTTGTAGTTATTTGAGAGTGCGGCGATCTCTCATCGAAGACCCCAGACTGGTTTTTGTCCTGCTTGGAAGTTTCGAGTAGTGGAGATGACTCATCATAGGCTTTTCGCCGAAATAGCAGTCTATTCGATGGATTTCGAGAAACAGCTGTTTTCGTATATAATAACGGATTTTTCATTGAGAGAGGAGAGTCAAAAGAAGATTCGCGCCGCGTGTAAATTGTATCGTTCGTATAGATAAATTATTCGATGAAACGTCTCAAATTATTAAAGAAGTAGCTAGACAAAACGACGAGAAACTCGAAAATGTTTCTAGAAGATTCGACGAAATATTTAGTCAGAACAATGAGAAATTTGAGAAAGTTTCTAGAACATGTAAATTCTTCTACAGAAAAATGTAAACAACGTAGAAGAGAAGATCAAACAATTAGAGACCATGTAATATGAAAGTGCTACCACCAGTTAATGCAGTAGTTTTAGATCCGGTAGTGAAAGAAGAATCACCTAGAGACGAATCATATCAGATTCAAATTGCCACCATTTGATGGAAAGTCTTCTTGGTCCATATACCTTAGACAATTTGAAGCTATTGCGACAGCCAATAATTGGAAAGAACAAGAAAAGGCTGTTCCCTTGACTGCTGCTTTACGAGGTGATGCTGCGGATAACCCAAGATCGATTCCTAAGGGTCAAGAAAAATGTTATCAGACCTTGTTCACTCGACTAGATAAACGTTACGGAGATGCCCATCTACAAGTCAACAAAGTACAAATAAGAAGTAAAATTCAACGATCAAGTGAGAGTTTGCAAGAATTTGAAGCAGATGTTGCTCGTATAACGCTGTTGGCTTATCCAGAGGCACCAGACAACATATTGGAAGAAATTGCTGTAGATACCTTCATCAATGCGTTCAGAGACAGTGAACCACAGAAAGGTTTACGACTAGCAAGACCGAAAGTTTTAGATGAAGCGCTAGCCTTGGAACATGAGACAGCTATTCGAGCTTCACGGAGCTATCGAGTACGAACCTCTGAAGAGAGCGACGAACAAAACGATAAACGTCTGGAGGAAATCGTACGGAAAATAGTTCGTAACACGATACCAAAGAGACGTGAACCCAGATGTTGGAATGGTGGCGACGTAAGTCACATTCCCGTAAATTTCAGGAAAATAATACAACAGTCAAAAAGGTAGAACACATCGAACACCGGGCTGGAAAAAGTCATTCAAATGCTTATGCTCAGTCAAGACGGTCATGCAGTGCAAATTCTAATCACTGTCTTAAATTAGGAGAACGACTTTGCCCCGTGAGACGAACCACCGTCATTAATGATCAATGGCAGCCTCAACAGCTACAAGACGCTCAAGCAGATGATCCATGTATAAAAAGAGTATTGGATTGGATCTGTCGAATTAAAAGACCTTCTTGGCAAGACATTAGTGCATGTAGTCCAGAAGTCAAGTGTTACTGGAGCCAATGGAATTGCCTAGTGCTAAAAGATGATCTTCTGTATAGAACATTTGAGAACGATGATGATACAGAATCTAAGCTTCAGTTGATTGTACCTAAAAGTAAAGTGTCAGAAGTATTGCGTCAGTTGCATGATGGTGCATTAGGTGGACACTTTGGTATTACGAAGACTCTGCAAAAAGTTCGAGAACGGTTCTATTGGGTGAACTGTAAAGATGATGTAGATGGTGCCGGAAATGTGAACTGTGTGCAACCAGTAATGGTCCAGTTGGTAAAAAGAGGGCACCCATGAAACAGTACAATGTTGGTAGTCCTATGGAAAGAGTAGCAATCGACATTGCAGGTCCACTTCCAGAGACGAATGATGGAAATAAATATATCCTGGTAGCCATGGATTATTGAAGTTATACTTCTATACGCGCGTTCGACGTTGCAAATTTTTACGGGAGTGAATCGGCAAAATCATTACATATGTAAGATATAGATAGACAAAAGATATATTTTCTCTCTCGAGAATGTATGAGAATGTCAATTTTGAAATACATTACTGTTATGTCTAATTGGCAAATTGTTTGCGTGTTTTGTTCATACGCTGGTATATGTAAGTTCGAATCTCAATACGAATTACCTTTTTTACTTTTGAAATATTTAAAAACCCCATGTTAATCTTATTAAATATATGTAATATACGCAAAATGCGAAATTTTAAAATAAAATGAAAATTTTACAACATAATCTGAGTTGTTGGTTTTTTATTTTTATCTTCCACAAACATTTTTTGAAGTTATACTTCTATACGCGCGTTCGACGTTGGAAATTTGTACGGGAGTGAATCGGCAAGATCATTACATATGTAAGATAGAGGCAGAAGATATTTTCTCTCTTTCTCTCTCGAGAATAAAAATGTTCCTGTTGTAAATATTTTTAATATTTATTAATCTTATTATTTTTTTATTAATATTATTATCATGGTAAATTAAACATATGCGTAAGTAAGTTATAAATATTGCATTTTAATTTGTATTGTATTATTATATTGAATTATGTTGCAGTGTATTGTATTTTTATATTATTAACAAAATAAACAATGAATTTTGCTGCAGAGTATGTGTAAAATTTTTTTTGCATTCAACTCCTTTCATACATATATGAAAATAAAAATATACATTTTCATCAAAATATTGACTAAATCCTTCATTTACTACACCCCTATTAGAGGTCGAATGTTGTTTATATACAGCAAACGATGCACCATATATCTATATACCTAATTCTGTTTCTCTTTCTGCTCTCTCTTACCTATAACCGTTTTTTTACGAAATGGACTGAGGCTTATGCGATACCAAATCAAGAAGCTGCTACCGTTGCAGAGGTACTTGTTAAAGATTCTTTAGCCGATTTGGTGTTCCCTTGGAGATCTACTCCGACCAAGGGCAAAACTTCGAGTCAACCCTTTTCCAAAACGTTTGTAAATTCATTGGTGTCAATAAAACCACAACGACACCCATGCATCCTCAATAAGATGGAATGACCGAGAGGATGAACAGAACGACGGGCAAACATCTGTCCAAAGTTGTATCAGAACATCAAAGAGATTGGGACCAGCACATTCATTTATTCTTAATGGCCTACCGCTCGGCCGTGAATGAAACTACAGGCCAGACTCCAACCTGCCTGATGTTAGATCGTGAAGTTCGTTTGACTTGCAACCTAGAGTTTGGCTGTAGACCTTCCGAAGAACATGTTGCAAGCGAATATTATGTCGTAGTTGACATAAATCGTCGTGCATCTTATGCTGGCTCAAATGAAACAGAAGAAGCACGAACCCTTCAACATGAGATCAAAGATGAGCGGCGACCAAGCTTTAATGAATTTATGTTAAATTACGCAGAGAGAAAGAGTGCTAGATTCGGTGTGACCACAGAAGTTCAGCAGGATCTTTTTAGTGTTCCGCATAATGTCTCTCTAGCCCACTGTGTTGCCCAAGATCTTGAGACGACTGAAGGAATCTCATCCGTATTTTATAAGAAGTTTGGTCGTTTGGACGAGTTAAAAAATTAGCAGCCTAAAGTTGGAAGAGTATTGAGATTAGAGGATGGTCCTCGATCTTTGCTGTATGTGGTGATCAGGGAGTCGTATACAGACAGGGCAAGCTACGAGGATATATGGCGTTCTCTAACTAATTTGAAGAAAATCGTGTGCAATTATGACATCAAGAATTTGGCCTTGGAAAATCTGGATTGGAAGATTGTCAGAAGCATGCTTGAAGTGATCTTCCGAGAAACCGGTGTACGAATTACTGTGTGTTACATTAACCCGAAGAGATTGTGTCCTTCAAAGACAGTAGACTGTTATTTCTTTCTGAGCAGTTCATGCAGAGCTGGAGAGTCCTATACATTACGCCATACTGGGCCTTCATGTAAAGTTGCTGATCGGGACGTTCAAATCTAAGAGGGGAGCAGTGTAACGAAATAGCCCATCACCGATGCGGTTACGTGTCACAGTTCTTAGAAGTATGGATCTGGAATATTCGATCGTTGGCATTCTCGATGCGGTTTTAACGTGAAGGATAGAGGTGGACTACTCCAGAATATTCTATTAGATAATAACTATATATATATATATATATATATATATATATATATATATATATATATATATATTGTTATGATGTGTTTTTTTTTTGTTTGAATGATGAGCAATGAGTATTTTTAATAATATAGGGTTTTTATCGCGGTTCTCAAAGAATTAGTTTGTAAGTACTTTTTTAAATTATCTTTATTATAACTATTATGAAACACACATATATATATATATATATATATATATATATATATATATATATATATATATATATCTAACCTAGCCAATGTAAATTTAAAATAAACTATCTTGAAATTGATATTCTTATAAAACTAATTAAATTCTATAGACAATGTAAAATTTAAACAAACTATCTTCAAAATTGAAACTGTTATGACACTAACTAAATTATATTAACAAAATTTTGTACCTTTCTTTCACTGAATGCCTAAATGAACTGTTTTCAACTATATAGATTCTAATCACCACTGAATGTCTTCGTACTTCGGTTATCCTTGTTTTTGTGAAATTACTTTTTTCAATTATCAGCTTCTACCAATTTAAGATATACTTTTCTTCACCAGCATTTATAAACCACCAAGCAAACCAGCAAACAGCATTTATTCTTCTTTTCAATATACCAATATCCAATTATTATAAGTTGATTTATACTAATCTCCAATCATAATATAATTTTAATTCCTTCCAATATCCATCCAATATTCTTCTAATATACTTTTATAATCTTCAATAATTATTTGTGTATAATTATAAATGTGCATTAAAATATATGCATAATTTTTAATCTTCATTTAACTCACTATATTAAACAATTGGACTATTTGTAACTGAATGGACTGGACCTACTTTCTTACTAAAACTTTTCTGACTGCACTATCTTGAAAATTCTGAACAATTGACTTCACTAAATGAGTCTATCTTCTACTAACTTTCATAATAAACTGGCCATCTTGAATCCAAATCACGGGTATTTATATCTTTTCAATCTTCCAGAACCATCTGGTAAGAAGTCATGTTCGATTTAGTTCTATTTCTTCTATATGGATGTTCTCGAAAAAAAATATATGTTGGATCCACAGACATCACCATTATTTCCAGAATGTTCGACCGTCAACAAAGGTCAAATTCTGCATTCTGGAGAATTCTTTAATTTTCTATTGATAATTTTTTTCAGATCAGAATATATAATTAAATTAGTAACTTAACATTCTAATTTAATAAACTACACATTTTAAACAACTATAACCCCACTTATATTCGTAAAAATTTTTAAACGTCACTTCAGAGTATGTATATCTGTCTATCATTCACATGTATAGTTGGTTGTCTAGTCACATGGCTCACTTAAATATATCTACCACATTATAATTACTAAAATACAACTTTTTACAATTATTATATGCTAATTTCTTAAAAATGCCCTCACATAAATAATTTTTATTAAATTCTCTAGTATATAACTTCTTAAAATAACCAAATACTTGTTATATCTAAAATTATCTAGTATATAACTTATAAATTATTTTCTTTAAATATTTTTATTTCTCCCATATCATATCAATATATATATATATATATATATATATATATATATATATATATATTCATATATATATATATATATATATATATATATATATATATATATATATATATATATGTATATATATATAGTTATATTTATATTCCACTATGCATCAACAATTTACCCATTGGTAAATTGTTGATGCATAGTGGAATATAAATATTCCCAGCATCGCTCTGAATGGCTTGATTAAGCTTGGGTATACAATTTACTTTAATTGCCATCGACACATTTAACTTCATATTTCCTCACTAGAGGTCTCTAGTAGCATACTTTGGTAATTGTTTTTCCTATAATTGCCAGAGTAGTCGGTGCGTTTTGATTTAGTTTAAGTTTTCTTACAAACTCTCTCTGATGACGGGTAGACCCAGAAACACGTGTTAGGGAGTGGTAAGAGACTTAAATTAAAAAATTAAATCGAAACGCAACCGTCTTCGTATATATATATATATATACATATATATATATATATATATATATATATATATATATATATATATATATATATATATATATATATATATATCACAAAGAAAACAAATATACCAACAAACATACATTTGGGAAATGTACCGATAGAAAGGCTTGATAAATACAAATACTTAGGAACCTGGATTTCAGACAATAATGATCAAACAACCGAAATAAGAGCAAGGATAGAAATAGCAAGAAATGCGTTTGTAAAAATCAAAACATTTCTCTGCAACAAAGACCTTAGATTAGAACTGAGAGTAAGAGCACTGAGATGCTACGTGTTTTCGATACTGCAATATGGGCTTGAAAGCTGGACATTAAAGCAAGAACACATAAATAAGTTACAGTCCTTTGAAATGTGGTGTTACAGAAGGATGCTTAGAATAGCATGGACACAGAAGAAAACTAACACGGAAGTATTGCGAGAAATGGGCAAAGAATGCGAAATAATAAACACAATAAAAATAAGAAAGTTACAATATCTGAGACACGTAATGAGGGGACATCGATATGAACTGCTAAAGCTGATAATACAGGGAAAGATAAGAGGAGGAAGGAGTATAGGAAGAAGGAGTATAGGAAGAAGGAGAGTGTCATGGTTAAAGAATTTAAGGGACTGGTTTAAATGCAGTTCTATATAACTCTTCAGAGCAGCAGTAGATAGAGTAAAGATAGTGATAATGATATCCAACCTCCGATCGAGAGACGGCACTTAAAGAAGAATAAATATATATATATATATATATATATATATATATATATATATATATATATATATATATATATATATATATATGTATATATATATATATATATATATAAATATATATATATATATATATATATATAAATATATATATATATATATATATAAATATATATATATATATATATATATATATATATATATATATATGTATATATATATATATATAAATATATATATATATATATATATATATATATATAAATATATATATATATATATAAATATATATATATATATATATATATATATATATATATATATATATATATATATATATATATATCTTTAAGGTATATGACCGTTTAATTTAATATAAAAAAATGTGCACTCGTAAGTGAATGGGATGTTATCGGTCTGGAGATAAAAAAGACAAGAGTTGTGCTACTTTATCTATTTATTGAAGACGTTTCGCCTATTGTTCAATAAGCATCATCAGTTCATCTAAAAGAGTGTTATTAGCGATACATCTAATATGAAAAAACAATTAAGTAAATGATCTTACCTTTAAAAGATCTGTAGCATTACAATGTTGTTATTGCAAAGAAACATCAAAAAATTAATATAATAAATATAACAGCAAAAAATATAGAAACACAGAACGCTGGAAGATTCCCAATTTAACTAATTTGTTTTAAATTTCACTTTTGAAAACATTGATTAAATCTATCAAAAAATATAATTGTCAATTTTGAATTGTTATATAAACAACGGCACGGCTAGGGTTCTTGACTGTTATGATCATATCATGAAAATGAAGTATTTGAAAGCTCGACTGTCAGAAATGACAATCAGCTGGTGAGATTGAAGGAAAAGTTTTATAGATGTCAACATAAATGTTATGATATAATAAAAGAAGTTGAAGAAGAAAACAATAATTAAATGTAGAATACGGAAGAATCAATTTTGTAGTATTAGTGCATGGTAAATTTGGCTTAAGTTGCTGATATCAGTTCTCTTATTTAATGCATTAGGTTGTTTCAAAATATGACACATCTCCATAAATTGTCTCTTATTAAGGTTACGTTCTCTACAGAGAATTCTAACATCATCAAAATTAACAGTATGTTTGGTGTTGATTGCATGTTCTGCAAGGGCACAAGTATGTTTAGAAAGTTTAATGTCACTACGATGTGAAGTAAGGCGTCCTTTAAGGGAACGGCCAGTCTGACCAATATAACATGCATCACATTCAGAACAGGGTATGTGATAGACTACATTCACTTGTTCCAAAAAGGAAAGAGGTGTTTTAATTTTAGAAAACAAGTTCCTGACAGTCTTAGCATTATTGATAGCAATCTTAACCGGGATATTGTTCTGTTTGTACAATTTAATAAGCTTTTCAGTAACATATGGGAAATAGGGTAGTGAAGAGTAATGGGTGGTGGAAGTTGCAATGTTAGGAGAAAGTAGAGTACTGTTGTTCATAATATTATTAGAAATTATTCTTAGTTGATCACCATCAGGTAAATCATCAATAGAAGACCCAAAACTTGTTGAAAAAAGGTATTTATTTATGAGAGATGTAGGGTAAGAATTGTCAGATAGTATATTTCTGAGTAACAAAAGAGAATCCCTTTTGTTATCAGGATGGGTTAACCTATGTAGCCTACAGCTGAGTGCTTTTATGAGATTTATTTTGTATTTGAACGGATGGCAAGAATGATAGTTAAGAAACCTATTACTAGCCATAGGTTTCCTGTACCAACTTGTAGTTAGTGTATTGTCACTATTTCTAAAGACACGCATGTCTAAGAAAGGAATACTATTGTTAGAAGGATCCTCAAGTTCATAAGTAAACTGTAAGTGAGGATCAAAACCATTAAAAATCGATAAGGTAGACTCTACTTTGTCAGGGGGTAAGGCTAACAAAAGGTCATCAACGTACCGTTTAACAAAAGGGATATGGAAATCTATAAGACCCAAACATTCAGATATCAAGTCATCAAGGACAAAGTTAACAAGGATGGGAGATATGGATGAACCCATTGGTGTACCAAAAATTTGTAAGTAATATTTATCATTGAAAACCAAAAAATTAGTGTCAAACACCAATTGCAAAAGCTCTGCAAACACGTCCCAGGAAATGGGGGAATTTAGTTGGATAGTGTTCCAATGATTACTTAAAGAAGTGAGAACACTAGAAAAAGGAAGGTTAGTGAAAAGTGATACTACATCAAAGCTCACCAAAATGTAATTAACTGGTAGTTTGAAATTGTTAATAAATGCACTAAATTGAAAAGAATCAAAAATATTATAAGAATTGTGATAATCATAGGATTTAGATAGAATATCAGTTAGAAATTTAGCAATGTGTATATTTGGTGAATTGATAGAAGAAACAATAGGTCTCATACTAAGAGTTGGTTTATGTATTTTAGGTAAACAGTAAAATCTCGGTGAATAACCATCATAGTTATGCAGAGATTTAGCTATGGTTTGGTTTATGACCTTAATATTCTTCAAATGCGTAATAAACTTATTTATTCTATTAGTAAACTTAGAGCAAGGGTTAGAGGGAAGGAGTTGATAATAACGACTATCGTCCAACAAGGACTGGCTGAGAGATATGTATTGATCTCTATCCATGAGAACTGTGGAATTACCCTTGTCGCTAGTGAGGACCAAAAGGTTTGGGTGATTTTTTAAAAAAGTTACTGTTTCCCTATATACATTATCAATGATCGATATGGAATGCTTAGGACGTTTGGTATAATTCAATAAAATGTTATTAGAAGAAGACCTAAGGGATAAAAGGTCTGAGTCATCTGCATATGACAAAATATTTTCAACATCAGCAAGAATCCTATTAACGGAATAATCCCTGAAAGATGGTTGAAGGCCAAATTTTGGTCCCAAAGATAAAAGTTTAAGAATGTCTTGAGGAACATCAACATTGGAAAGATTTTTAATCCATTTAGGATTGAAAGGAATTTTATGAAACTCCGGGGTATCTAAATTATCTAACTTCTTTTGAAGGCGTAAGATTGATTTTTGGTAATAGAAATTGAATTTTCTGTGTAAAGAAATCTCAAAAGTGTCCAATAAAGGGACAGGAAGAACCTGGTCTAAAAACTCAGTGATATTTTTAATTTGATTAGTAATGAATTTAATGTCTGAATGAACCATTGAAATATGAAAATTAAGCAATCGTGCCCTCACCTGCCTGTTAAGTGATTGACTCAGGTGTTGGATAGTGGGACTAATGGTCCCCGTAGTAGAAGAAAGAATTGTAGACGTACAATCAATGATAAATCTGGGAATCTTCCGTGTTCTCCTACATTCTAATAAGAAAGTTCTTCTTGCTTCCGCTGTAGCTAACTTTTCAACTAAATTTGTCCATCTCTTGAGTTTCTTCACTGTAGTTTCTCCATAGATGCGCTTAGTCTTAGCATAGAATCCCTCTGTACATGAAGACATCTTTAAGGTATATGACCGTTTAATTTAATATAAAAAAATGTGCACTCGTAAGTGAATGGGATGTTATCGGTCTGGAGATAAAAAAGACAAGAGTTGTGCTACTTTATCTATTTATTGAAGACGTTTCGCCTATTGTTCAATAAGCATCATCAGTTCATCTAAAAGAGTGTTATTAGCGATACATCTAATATGAAAAAACAATTAAGTAAATGATCTTACCTTTAAAAGATCTATTGATGATTTACCTGATGGTGATCAACTAAGAATAATTTCTAATAATATTATGAACAACAGTACTCTACTTTCTCCTAACATTGCAACTTCCACCACCCATTACTCTTCACTACCCTATTTCCCATATGTTACTGAAAAGTTTATTAAATTGTACAAACAGAACAATATCCCGGTTAAGATTGCTATCAATAATGCTAAGACTGTCAGGAACTTGTTTTCTAAAATTAAAACACCTCTTTCCTTTTTGGAACAAGTGAATGTAGTCTATCACATACCCTGTTCTGAATGTGATGCATGTTATATTGGTCAGACTGGCCGTTCCCTTAAAGGACGCCTTACTTCACATCGTAGTGACATTAAACTTTCTAAACATACTTGTGCCCTTGCAGAACATGCAATCAACACCAAACATACTGTTAATTTTGATGATGTTAGAATTCTCTGTAGAGAACGTAACCTTAATAAGAGACAATTTATGGAGATGTGTCATATTTTGAAACAACCTAATGCATTAAATAAGAGAACTGATATCAGCAACTTAAGCCAAATTTACCATGCACTAATACTACAAAATTGATTCTTCCGTATTCTACTTTTAATTATTGTTTTCTTCTTCAACTTCTTTTATTATATCATAACATTTATGTTGACATCTATAAAACTTTTCCTTCAATCTCACCAGCTGATTGTCATTTCTGACAGTCGAGCTTTCAAATACTTCATTTTCATGATATGATCATAACAGTCAAGAACCCTAGCCGTGCCGTTGTTTATATAACAATTCAAAATTGACAATTATATTTTTTGATAGATTTAATCAATCAATGTTTTCAAAAGTGAAATTTAAAACAAATTAGTTAAATTGGGAATCTTCCAGCGTTCTGTGTTTCTATATTTTTTGCTGTTATATTTATTATATTAATTTTTTGATGTTTCTTTGCAATAACAACATTGTAATGCTACAGATCTTTTAAAGGTAAGATCATTTACTTAATTGTTTTTTCATATTAGATGTATCGCTAATAACACTCTTTTAGATGAACTGATGATGCTTATTGAACAATAGGCGAAACGTCTTCAATAAATAGATAAAGTAGCACAACTCTTGTCTTTTTTATCTCCAGACCGATAACATCCCATTCACTTACGAGTGCACATTTATATATATATATATATATATATATATATATATATATATATATATATATATATATATATATATATATATAGAGAGAGAGAGAGAGAGAGAGTCTCGGTATTGACCAACGTATGCAACAACATAACATAATAAAGTGAGTTATCGTGCACTACTGAATCTAGTAGACGCCGTTAAATGTAAGTAAATTTTCTGTAAAACATTTTATGTTCAATTTACTTCGAAATAAACCAACTTCATGAAAAATTAACAAAAAAATAAAAAAAAACGGCAATTTTAAAATCATATTTATCTTTTCTTATACAAACATGGAAGTAAACTTAAAGTAGGCAATTTATTTTTGTGTTTAACGTTTCTTTCCTTTTTAAAATCTAAAAAGTAAAATAGATTGTGCGATTGATCCTTCCAAGTGTTCTTGAATCCGAAATAGCTAACACCTTTAATGAAGTCTTCGATATTTTCAAATCTGCTTTCAACTTCGGCTATCTTTAACACGCCCCTTAAAAATAAAAACCAAAGGTTTAACAACGAAATATAAATTAAAGAGTGCTTATGTACATTTTATACAGTATATAGAAATGTAGCCATAAGCTCCCCTACTATTAAGAATCAGCAAATTCCGATGTCCGATGTTATAAATAGGAAGAAATCAATATTTTTTTATTATTGTAATTATTATGTTTCAATAGTCAAGTTTAAATCATTAAATGTAGTAGTTTGTAGTATTTCTCAAAATTGTAACTTTTATTTCGAAGTAAAGATTTTTTTTGGGAAACTCAACGTTGAAGAAACATTTCTGGCGCTGCGAACCACAGGATATTTCATACAGAAACATAGTCGTTCCTGGTCTACATTAGTTTGATGCAATCCTGAAGAACCTGGTAAAAGAGAAAAATGTATTGGAAATCAAACACGATCATCCTTGCGTAAGTTTTTCCTTTCTTTACCATTGTTTATGAGCATTTATTATTTTTATTGAATTCTCAAACATTTACATTAAATTTATTATTTATTGTTTATTGAATTTATATTATTTATAACATTTTTACTTCAACGAATTCTTTTATATATATTTGCATTTATATTTTTACATTTTTGCATATATTTTATGAGTACATTGAATGATATTTCCCAAAATAGTATCAAAAATTTAAGTTTACTATTCGATAATTTGAATTTAAAAATAAAAAGAAATCTACAAACCTCTAAATCTAAGCCTGCATCTAAATTACATTCCAAAATGCCGATGACCAATAGCGATATTGCTAGCCTTTGCTCAACTCTGCCCGAATTCTCTTCTAGAGACAACCTATCCACCTTTATTAGAGCAGTAGATAATTTAATAGTTTTCTTAGGCACTCAAGATTTAAATCCGTCCCAAGAATTTATCTTAAATTCCCATATCGTATCTCGAATTAAAGGAGAACCTAGAAATTTCTTAAACTATTCTAATAAAACCAATTGGACAGAAATTCGTCCAGCCTTATTAACTAAATACGGAGACAGACGTTCTGAAGACATATTAGTAACACAATTATCCACCACCGTCCAAAAACATAGTGAATCCTACGACAATTGAAGAGCTTTTTTACAAAACTGCATAAATCCATTTCCGGCTAAAATACATTTTTTGTTGAATTTCGAGAGTTTGATCTGCCTTAGATCTTGTGTATAAGTCTCATGTGTTAAAAGTTAATATTTCCCATTTAAAAGGAGTCTCAAAATCACGTTTCTTCCACAAAACTTAATTAATCCACTCAAAAACCTTTACCCCATGTTCACTCTTTTTTTATACAAAACTTAACATCTCCTTCTTTAGCCAACCATTAAAATTAATTTTTATTTTACAAAACTGCATAAATCCTCCGGCCTGCAGATCTATCCCTCTACTATTTTTGTTTGGATTTAAAAGCATCCTCTAGAATTAGATGTTGATTCGTGAAACAAAATATAATATTCGTTAGTTCTAAAACTACCCACGGGTCGCACTGACAGTGTGTAGCGTAGCCAGGCCATGCCACGCGTGGCCACGCTGTATGAGATTATCAGTACTTTTCCGTTCGATGAGACGGGATGTTGTGAATTCGTTGTATGTCAACGTTGTTTTCTGTGTTTTGCGTGTTATTTTGAGATGGATACTGTTACTAATTTATCGGTGGGATCTAAAAAAAGACGATCCATCAAAACAAGTGAGAGAGGGCGTTCAAAAATTATGAAGTACAACGATAGTGATCCTCATTTAGTGTTTCTAAAACAGAAGACCAGACCATGTGCCCATAATTCGAAAAATCTTCGTTGTGCTACGGTATCCTACGATGATATAAAACTTAATCGACAAGCAGTCTACATGGCAGAGGGTAAAGAGAAACAAGATCTTGTTTTGATGAAATATATCTCTGCTTTCGAGCCCCAAAGAAGAAGGGGAAGTGGTACGCCTGTCTCTGCAACTCACACAAGAACGGTTTCTGTGAAATTTTTTCTCAATAGTCAGAAACAGAAACGCATGATTCCTGTGTGTAAAAAGTTTTTTGCTTTTTCAATGAGTGTACCTGCCTCTCGACTACTGCGGATTGGAAAGGTCGTCAATCAAGGTCTGCTGCCCAAAGAAAATAGAGGTGGTTATCGACGAGAAGCTTTTTTCAGAGCCAAAAAGGAAGCAGTCCATCAATTTCTTGGTAAACTAAATTGTGTCGAATCTCATTATGGAAGAGGAAAAAGTAAAAGAGTTTACCTTTCAGCAGAGTTAAGTGTAAATAAGTTATATAAAATGTTTAAGGATGCTTACACTGCCGATTTTCACGTGAGTTATTCATGTTTTCACCGTATTTTTGTAACCGATTTTAACATTGGATTTTCCTCTCCAGCTACAGACGCATGCGCTACGTGCACTCGTCTTAAATTTCTTATTCAACAAAACGCTCGCGGTTCAGTTGAAAGAATTAGTCCAATGACTGAACTTCGTATTCACAAGCTGAGAGCGGATGCGTTTTACAAACTAATGAAGGAAGTTCCCAGTGATACTTATAGTTTTGTTTTTGATTTGCAACAAGTGCATCCACTCCCTAAAACTCCAATCGGCGATGCCTTTTATCGCCGACAAATTGCATTCTATGCATTTTGCTGTGTGCCTATTGACTCAAAGGCACCAACATTTTATACGTGGAATGAAACGCAGGGAAGCAGAGGAGCAAATGAAATCGGATCTGCACTCATCCATCACTTAAGAAGGCAAGATCTTTCGTCTTTTTCTGCAGTATCGTTGTTTTGTGATGGTTGCGCTGGCCAAAATAAAAATGCGCATATTGTTCATCTTTTGTGCCATTGGCTTAAAAATGAGGCTCCAGAGAATGTACAGAAAATTCATGTCACCTTTCAGACTCGTGGCCACAGTTTTCTTCCAGCTGATCGAGCTTTTGGCCGTGTGGAGAAGCGCTTGAAAAAAACTGATACCATCATCTCGAGCGAAGAGTATGCTTCTATTTACGAGGAGTTTGGTTCTGTACAGAAACTGGGACAAGACTGGGTGATATACGATATCAAAAGCCTTGAAATGATTTATCAAAAAATAAAAGGAATCAGCCAAACCAAACGCCTCATTATTAAGAAAATCAAAACAAGGGACCGGCATACTTCAACCAAAATAAAATGCTGCGCCAACTATAGGTTCGATAGTGGAACAGAACCTTTTAGAAGCATTGTAAAAAAAAATAAAAATGATTTTCTTCAGGCTCTTCCCCAAATCCCATTATCTCATTCCGTGACTGAAGAGAAAAAAAAAAGATGTCCTTCACTTATTGCAAACCCACTTTGGACAAAATTGGAAAGAGATCCCTGATCTTCATTGGTATATTAATGCTCTTCAACACAAAGTTACTAGTGATCCAAATCCAGAAACCCACAACTACCATGATGGCGAGTGTGATTGCTTGGAAGATGAGCCAAAAAATGTTCACATCTAAATTGTTTGTACTCCTCATTTTTTTTTGTTTTAGTGGGTGCCGTTTAATATTTTGTATTTCTAAGATATTGTTAATTTGACAAAAGTTAATATCTCCCATCTTTTTTTACAAAACGCGATATCTCCAACAGACACATGGCTATATTTTGTTAATGCAAATCAATAAAAATAATGTTAATTAACGTTTTATTTCTCTAAGTCTAACCTCAATTTGATTATGTTCTCTGAAATTTCGAAAATTTTAGTACAACAGCTGCAGCACGTTTTTACGTCTCCTGAAAATTTTTGAAAAGTGGATTTATGCAGTTTTGTAAAAAAGCTCCTCAATTATCATCAAAGAATAACTACAAATCTGAATGATTTACTCCAACACATCACCCTAAACGACAATCCCGCAACAGTAACCTTCAAAACCCCATACTTTAAAAACATTGCCCTCAAAACTTTCTGTACCGAAATCAATGAGCCTTATTGCGAATACTTATCGCATTTTGAACTAAATTCCCTAGAAGAAGCACTTCAAAAGTGTATTGCATACGATAACCACAAAAATCAGCAACAATACATGAACTTCCTTAAGAGCCAACAAAACAAAAAGCCCCCAATGAAAAATAAACCCTATCAATCTTCGAATAATCAAAGATCCACAAACTTCCAACCCACACACTCAAACTTCCAACCCATGCATTCAAATTATGTGAGACCTTCTACTCACAACACACCTTTCCACAACACAGAGCCCAACTTTAATTTCACTCCACCACAGAATTACATTTTTCCTCAGAGACAAAATTTCAGTTCTTACGAACAAAACCAATCCTTCCAACGAAACAATGTTCCGAAAAATAACCAACAAATATTAAATAAATATGAAGCTCCTCGACCCCAACCAAATTATGCCACTCCAATGAGCGGTGTTTAAAGCCCATGACAATTACAACTAATAGAAGCCACAATTCAAATGATTTCGAAAATTATGAATCCGAACAAGAGCCCGATTTGCATGATGAAAATCATCCGGATTTTCAAGTCATCCCGTTAGACGATCATCCACCCCCTCTATAAACCTACATAATATCGAAAGTTCCCCTGCGTTACCCTGCTTCGTCACACCCAAAACACATCTACGAGTTTTAATCGATACCGGCGGTTCCCATTCAATTTTAAATCCGCGAGCTCTCAAACTATTTGATAAAAAACATATTTATCGAAAACCTTTTTCGTTAACGTCAATGAAAATTACTTCGAAGCGCGAATTAAATATTAAGACGCCACTATTCCTAGAATATGGAATTCCACAAACATTCGACGTAAAAATCGCCGACTTTAGTCAGCACTTTGATATCCTCCTTGGAAATTACGACTTTACGACTACGCAACTTTTGCGCGAAAGACACTTTCAAGGTATCAAAATTCCCCATTCTATTCACGTTGCAAAAAACGGATTTATAGACACTATCCACTTACCTATGCCTGTGAAATTTAATAAGAGAATTGAAGTTGAGAACTTCTGTAATTATGAGATAGCGGAAATTCCGACGCATTTTAATGAAGATAAAATCCGTACTTCGCACTTAAACAACGAAGAAAAGTATAAAATTATAAATCTTTGCAAGAAATATAAAGATGTATTTTACGATGAAAACAAAAATTTAACTTTCACGTCAGCTGTTAGACACGAAATTAAAACGAAGGATGAAAATCCGATTTATGTAAAGGGATTTCGGCATCGCAAAGCAATGCAAGAAGAAATAAAAAACAAATAAATAATTTATTAGATAATAAGATAATTCGACCGTCAATTTCACCGTACTCAGCTCCAGTTTGGATAGTACCAAAAAAAGCTGATGCCTCAGGTCAGAAAAAAATTAGATTAGTAATTGACTACAGGAAGCTCAATGATCATACTGAAAGTGATCGCTACCCAATTCCTCAGATAGATGAGATACTGGTTAACTTAGAAAAAGCCAGTTATTTCACAACATTAGATTTAGCTCAAGGTTACCATCAGATTGAAGTTCATCCGGATTCTATTCGGAAAACAGCTTTTTCAGTTCCGCATGGTCACTTTGAATTTTTACGTATGCCCTTTGGTTTAAAGAATAGCCCAGCAACATTCGAAAGGTTAATGGACAATATTCTTAGGCCCTTTATTCATAAGTTTTGCTTCGTCTACATGGACGATGTCATTATTTTTTCCAAGTCACTGCAAGAACACTTAGTTCATATTGCTACTATTTTTGACACTTTCAGAAAAAATAATTTAAAAATTCAGTTGGACAAATCCGAGTTTCTCACGAAAGAAGTTTCTTTCTTAGGTCACGTAGTGACAACCGAAGGAATCAAACCTAACCCAGCAAAAATCGAAGCTATACCAAAATATCCTCTACCAAAAACATTAAAAGAAATTAAATCATTTCTTGGTTTAATCGGTTACTACCGAAGATTCATACCCAACTTTGCAAAAATAACATCCCCATTTTCGAGGTGTACTCGAAAAGGAGCAACTATTGACCCTACTAATCCAAATTATTTAGAATGTTTTGCAAAATGCAAACAATTGTTAACTAATTCCCCAGTTTTACAATACCCAGACTTCGAAAAGCCCTTTGTACTGACTACAGACGCCTCTAATATAGCTATAGGATCAGTATTATATCAAAACAATCACCCTATTGCCTACTATTCTCGAACTCTAAATTCCGCAGAACAAAACTACTACACTATCGAAAAAGAACTTTTAGCCATACTAGATTCTTGTAAACACTTCCGTATGTATTTATACAACCAAAAATTCACTGTAGAATCAGATCACAATCCTCTCGTATGGATCTACAAAATTAAAGACCCCACTTCTAGATTAGCCCGATGGAGACTTAAACTAGAAGAGTATGATTTTGAAGTTAAATATAAAAAAGGCAAAGAGAATCAAGTTGCTGATGCTCTTAGCCGAGTCCAAATAAATGCCCTAAGCTCGAGTTCAGAATGTGCTGAACCACCCGACAATTTCGACATTGACGATTTCCTTGCCGACTTTGATAACTTACAAAACAGTACTAACAGACAACATACATCAGTTAAAAACCCTATCACTGGAATAGAGATTTCACCTGAACCAATTAATTTATCCTCAAACCAAATTATTTTCAAACCAGAGTCAAATAATTTTGAAATTAAATACAAAAGAATTTTTAGCAAACACCGTTACACTGTCACTTTGACAAATAATTGGAAAACAGAAATAGCAAATACCTTCCAAAATATCCTTAGACCAAACCAAAAATTTGCAATAACAATCCCTCACGAATTTAGACCTTTTATCTGTAACTACTTTAAAGAAAAAATAAATTCCACAGTCAAAGCAATATTTTGTAATATACTACTTCAGGACATAGAAGAAGAAAACCAACAAATAGAATGCATAAAGAAATATCACGTAGAAAACCACAACGGAATAATTGAAACTTACAAACACAAAATTTTTATTGGCCCTCAATGCAGACAACTATTTCTAATTTTATCAATAAATGCGAAATTTGCCTAAAAAATAAATACGAACGACGTCCTTATAAACTCCCCCAATTAGGACCGTTGTTAGGTCAAAAACCTTTTGATATATTACATATCGATCTATTCCACTGCAATAAAAACCTGTATCTCACAATAATAGATTCTTTTTCCAAATACGGTCAATGCTATAAGCTCACCGACAAAACTTCCATTTCCATACTAAATAAATTAAGACACTACTTTTCGCACCACAATTATCCAAAAAAGATTGTATGCGACAGCGGCACCGAATTCAATTCCGCAGTCATTAAAGAATTCCTAAATATCCACAAAATCGAAATACATTTTACAACAGTAAATAATTCTTCCTCAAACTCTCCAGTAGAGCGCTTTCATTCAACTCTTATTGAAAAACTTAGGACCTTACAAGCCCAAAATACAAATGATTCGTTAGATGACATTCTAACACATGCCATTCTCATTTACAACCAATCAATCCACATTTCCACAGATTATTCCCCTTTCTCAATTCTGTACAGACCCTATGCAGAAGAAATACATTTCGACTTTGATCTTCCGATATACGAAACATATAATCAAAGACATAAAGAAGAACTCCAACCCTTTATTGCAGAACTATATAATAAACAAAAACAAAAAAGACAACAACTTTTAGATAGACAAAACGAAAATGCCAAAGATATTCCGGAAATAGACCTCACAAAATCCCTATATGTTTCTAAGAAAAAACATAAGTCCAAATTACAAGCCCCTTTTTCTACTATTCATCCCGAAACACAAAACAAAACAAAAATTATCGGTAAAACAGATAAACAAAATTTAACAAGCACTCACCTTAAATATGTAAAACGAATACGAAAACATATAGACAAACCTACTCAAGACCCAAATTTTTCACAGGACAATCCTCGCCCTGGTACATCCACTCAGTATTCAGATTCCAAATAAAGGTTCAAATCCAGACGACTTTGATTTAGACTTATTAAAATTTCACATAATCTCTTTAGAAAATAAACAAAACGAAATTATTAAAAAATTTAATAACCAAATATCTTATGGAAACTCTTTTAACACGAGATTCGATAAACTTTTAGAAAAACTAAATTCTGATAATTCAATTCTCATATCTGCACTCAACAAATTATCAGCTGATTTCGACAGCTATATCATTCTACACAATGAGATAATAAATCTCCAAAATATAAACGAATGTCTAATGAAACTTATTAGAACCATTACTTTATCTGAACTTAATATCTCTAATATAGAATTATTCACTCTAAAGGAAATAATAGACCTTAAAGAAAACCTCAAAATTTATCCCAGAAATTCAATCCCCAATAATAATGAATACCCTTATGAACTTATAGAGTCAACAAAAACTTTAGTTTGTGTAACTTCAAATACAATGCTCATAATAATTAAAATCCCTATACTCCATGAAACTCCTTACACTACCTATAAAATCTATCCCATTCCAAACAAAGATCATGTTATGATTCTGTCACCTGCAAGCTACTATAGAAATAATAAATAGTTCGACACTTGTATAGGACAAGGCGATAACATAGTTTGTTCCAACTATGTACAATCCAAATGTAACATACCCAATGTAGATAATTGCACAAAAACATCAATCACAGAGAACTTTTTCCAAGAAACCAGCAAAGTCATATTGCTAGGAATAGTTCACCCGATGAGAATCCAGCAGATAGAAATTAATTCAACCAGCCTCTTGACGACAGATGTACCAATAACGATTGAAGGTATCCAATTTAATAAAAAGACGTCACAAGACATTTCCATTCCAAAAATTGTTCCAATAAAATTAATACCAAACCATGAGATAAAAATCCCAGAAAAATTAATAATCCCAGAGACACATGGACAAATTCAACCACTAGATACCATAGAAGTACTACCCCGATTATCAATAAGACTGAGCACCACTTCTGTTATAATATTTTTAACTATTTTAGCTTTCCTAACAATCTTCCTAATTAGGAAAAGAAAACGAATTTCCAAAATCCTATTTGGAGAAAAATTGCATCCTGCCCAGATCCAGATTTTAGACGAGCTGATAGCCGAAGTAACCAAAACTTCGAGGACGAAGTCCCAACCAATGGAGGGAGGAGAAATGTAGCCACAAGCTCCCCTACTATTAAGAATCAGCAGATTCCGATGTCCGATGTTATAAATAGGAAGAAATCAATATTTTTATTATTATTGTAATTATTATATTTCAATAGTCAAGTTTAAATAATTAAATGTAGTAGTTTGTAGTATTTCTTAAAATTGTAACTTTTATTTCGAAATAAAGATTTTTTTTGGGAAACTCAACGTTGAAGAAACATTTCTATATATTATAAAATATATGTGTAATGTCATCTATAGGATTTCTAAATGTAGTTGCTAATGAAATCAAGCGATGATTTTAAACTGAACTTAATATCAGTTGATTGACTCCATAAAGAATGTAGCAATCGCCTATTAGGAAGAATCAACGCTGTCATTTACAATATTTTGCAATTTACGCTAGAAACCATTGATTGTTGATATTCTTAAAAAACTAAATAGTATCGAGCGGCCACTATATTACTCGCGAATTTGATCGAAGTTCAGCTAGTACGAGAGTGTAGACAGGTACTTCATGCGACTTCGCTTCACCTCGTTCTACTTCCGTTCTGTGTCGGTTTTTCGCATTAAGTCAAAGGATCCGAAGTTCGAATACGAAGTATTCGAACTCGACTTCACGAGTATGTAGAGAGTCACCTCGTGTCGGTTAACTACACTTCGACACTGCGTCCGAAGCACTTCGATCGAGAGTGTAGACGGCGTTTAATAATAGTAAATAATCTTAAAAAAGTGTCGTGTCATGATTGGTATCAAAACCGTTCAGTTGGCGAACAGTACTAAACTAAGAATCATCGCTACTTTCTCTTTTTTTCTCTTGAAGCCTATACTAAAGTTTCAAAATTCTAGGCAGTAGCTTCTCAGAAATGTGAATGCGATGACATCGTTGCCAGTTTGTGATGATAGATATTCTAGCAATTTATAATTCATTGACATCAGCAAAATTATCATAGATTAATGATTGTTTTGTATTTGTTAAGGTATCTTAACAAATATTAAAATAAATTTAATAACATCAATATTTATGTATAATATAGAAAACATCTAAAATGCGATAATATTCTTTGTAAAAGTCATACAAGACAACGTTGTGTACTAGGACCAGTAGAAACGAATAGAAGATCAACGTTGCCATTAGATAGAGCACCCAGTAGCGTATCGTTCACACTGTTGCTATTATATTTATATATTATTTGTAAAATATACCAATTTACATAATTAGGAAAGTCAAAATTCACAATAATTCAGTTTTTGTTTCTGAACTTGCAAATTACATGAATTTAACTTTTACTTAACATATAAACATACATATAATTATATATATATATATATATATATATATATATATAAATATATATATATATATATATATATATATATATAAATATATATATATATATATATATATATATATATATATATATATATATATATATATATACACTCAGGTGCAAAAAAATCGATCCATTCCTTATTTCTTATTTATTTGAAGTTATATAATGTTAGAGACATTAAATTACGTATGTAAATTTAGGTGTACCCTCGTATATAGGTAAATATTATTAAAAATAATATTTTTAATATTACTTTTTATATTTCTTAAAACAAATTGGTATTTCAGGTTTTTTGTCAAAAAGGGTCTGAAGCAAGTAGATATTTATTGAATGTTGTTAATTAATGAATGTTTTTAATTTAACAACCCTACTAGTGTAGTGATTTTATTTTCAAAACGTGTTATATTTTTATTTAATTATCCTTCCTAAATGTCTCTAACTCCAACAGATGCTGCAAGGGCGGTGACTTTAGTTCAAGATGGTCGTAGCCAATATTATGCAGCTGAAATGTTGAGTGTTAGTCGATCTTCGGTTCAAAGAGCAGTTCGGCGTTTTAGCGACACTGGTAACTTCACAAGAAGACCAGGATCAGGTCGTAGAAGGGTAACATCCGAAGGAGATGATCGATTTCTGGTCTCATCATGTTTGAAAAATCGGCACCTAACTTCAGTTGAACTGGCAAATCGTCTGAGCGTAGTGAGAAATGTGGATGTAAGCAGATGGACAGTTTGTCGACGACTTGTAGAAGGTAATTTATTATCCAGAAGGCCAGCCCTATCTCCAATACTATCCATAGAACATTGCAGAGCTCGCCTTGCTTTTGCAAGAGAACATGAAAACTGGAGTGATGCAGATTGGGGCAATGTATTTTCTCAGATGAGTCTAGATTTTATCTAAGGTCACCAGATGGCCGAAAAAGAGTTTGGAGAAGACACGGAGAGCGGTATTTTCAATGTAATATTGCGGAAAGAATAAGTTATCGGGGGGGCTCTGTTATGGTTTGGTCTGGTATCAGTTCAGAAGCCCATACTGATTTAGTTATTGTAGATAGAGGTTCTATGACTGCTGCAAGATACATAACAAGTATTTTAGATCAGCATGTGGTACCTTTTGCTCCTTTCATTGGACCTAATTTTATTTTTATGGACGACAACGCGCGTCCTCACCGTGCTAGAATCGTCAACCAATATATAGAGGAGGTGGGAATTGTCCGTATGAACTGGCCAGCCTGCAGTCCCGATCTTAATCTCATAGAACACCTATGGGATATGATGGGAAGACGTCTTCGAGCACGAGTACCCCGTCCAAACAACTTGGCTGAACTTACAGCGGCTCTTCAAGAAATATGGGACCAATTGGATCAATTTGATATCCAGAGGTTAATTACCTCAATGCCTAGACGTGTACAGGCTGTTATAAGGGCCCAAGGGGGAAACACTAGATATTGATTTATTATCAATGTTTTTCTTAATTTCAGAAAGTTTTGAATACTATTGTATTTTTGAGTTTTGGCGTATGTCTCTATAAATAAATGATTTTTTTGGATAATCTGTAAAAATTATTTTAATCTAACATATACTTTTACATATATACCTGATTTAAAACTAATATCTTCAAACGTTTTCTTTTTTCAGAAATATTACCCATGGATCGATTTTTTTGCACCTGAGTGTATATATATATATATATATATATATATATATATATATATATATATATATATACAGTGATGAGTGCCTTAAGAACCGGCAAAATAACGCAAAAGATAGAAAATATAATACGTTGTGAAATAAAAAGAGATGAAAGAAGTAGATGTGGGAAATAATCGGTAGAAACCTATAATTAACATTATAAATCGATAGTCTCACACCTTTAGACGTTAGCTTCGAGCTAAATCACCTCGGTCATAATTATTATGTGTAACGTATGTGTGACGTATTTCCATTTTTTAATTTCACATAAAGTAAAAACTGATTGACCACAATAAAGCAAAAATGTGAATAAAATAATTTAATGAATAGTAATTATTTAATCTAAAGTTTATTAAATTATTAACCTGGTTAAATTATTAACCAAGAATAATTTCTATTATGATGTGAGGAGTTTCATACACTCTTGTCACGGAATAATCACTATCCTTCGTGGATTAGTGGTAAGAAGTGGACAAAGACGTCGCAGACGATTAGAGTTCACAACCCACATGTGGTTTTTTTTTTTTTTTTTTTTTTTTTAATAATTTGAAATTATGCAGAGATCGTTTTGCTTTGAATGTTGTAGATAAAGTATTGTCCACAACATCCCAATCGAAACAATGACTAATATTTGCTGAGCATATTGTAAGGTCTATTGCCGATTTATTAATACTGCTAGGTCTACGCAGCAAAGTTTCTTCGCCATTATTTAAAAGTACGAGATTACAGTCCTCAATAGCTTCTAACAGATTTTTTCCTATAGTGTCTACAGTACTACAACCCCAAACATAATTGTGGCTATTAAAATCACCACCAATTATAAAAGGCTTCTCCATACTATTAAAAAACTTTTTCCATTCATTTACTGTAATTTTGAGATTTGGTTTTACATAAATAGAATAAATGTTAATCTTTTTACCGTTTTTAATTTTAATCGATATGCTATTACACATTACGTCATTGATTGGATGAAAAGTAGGACTATTATAAAAATTAATTTTTTTTTTCAATAGTATGGCCACACCACCATATCCATCATCCCTATCGTTCCTAAAGATATTATAACCCGTAAAGTTAATAAAGTTACTTTTTTTTAACCATGTTTCTGATATAAGTCCTATATCTATTTTATTGTCATACAAAAATTTTTCTAAATAACCCTTATTTGTTTTAATTGACCGCGCATTCCATTGAAGAAATGATATGTTAGCCATCACGATTTAATAATAATTGTGAAATATTGTTTTTCAGTAATAGCAACGTTTTTTCATCTAAATTGTGATTAATCTGATTTAAAGTTGTTGAAATAAAGTTTACTATAATTTCTCCTATATTACTTTGATTATCGTTTTGTATCTGTGTTTTATTATAATAAATAGGGTTGTTAAAATTATAACAAGGCTGACTTTGTACTTTTGGTGATTGCAAGATTTTTCTGTGCGCTTCCATTATTTCTTTGTCTACATTACTAGAATCAATACTACTTGATCGTTTTCTTTTATAGATTGTATATTTATTGGAAGTACTTTCTTGTTCTTTACTTACTGTTGAATAATATTTTCTATATTTATTATTAGCTTCGTAATATGTTATATTTTCAGTATTCATAATCTTTTTAATATACTCCTGTTTTTCTCTTTCCGTATAATTTGCTCCCTTGTCAGTAGGGCTATGTTTTCCTTTGCACAATACACAAAATAAATTGTTCGGATTGGTACAATTTGATTTATTATGTTCTTCACCGCATCTTTCACACCTATCTTTTCCCCTACATTGAGCACGTATATGCCCAAATCTCAAGCACTTTAAACATTGTAACATTCTGGGTGTGTAATTTTCAACCTCGTATATCATTTTTTCTATTACTACGGTTGTAGGTATAGACTGACCTTTAAACGTTACTATTACAGTTCCAGTTTTTACATAAATGGTAGATCCATTTTCTTGTACCACTTTCCGCATTATTCTTTTTACATGTAAGACTTCAAACCTCATTCCAAACCTAGGTTGAATTAATGATAACAAATCATCCTCTTCTATCTCTTTATCTACAGATTTTATAACTCCTTTCCTTTGTGTAAAAAACGTTGGAATATATGCCTCGTACTGTTTGCTTTTTAAATTTTCAGATTCAATTAGTTTATTAGCACTAGCAAAATTATTGAGTTCTACCTTAATTTTATTCCTACCAACTATCGTAATTTGTGTGATATTATTTTCAATTTCAGGTACTGAACGTAAAATTAATCGGGCCGTGCCTATTCTGTGTAATTTGCCGATATTACCGTTTTTATTTTCTATATGCACTATATATGGTGCATTATCTCCTAATTTATATCTATTATTTAATCTTAAATTTATAACTTTATTTAAATTTGGATTACCTGATCTATCTATTTTATTAAATTGGGTCAAAGTTGCATCGTTATTAAAATCAAATTGGTTACCTACCTCGTTAGTGCTAGTTGTTTGGCTTTTTTCGTTTGTTACCTTATCATTTACCCTAATACTTCTATTCTTTTTTAATTCTTCAAATTCCATCATCCTATCTTCTCCTAATTCTATATAAAATTTCCCTCTATCTGGAGGCTTCGGCGGAATTTCTTCCATGTCGATTTTTTACTGATTTCTCTTCCTACACACGAAATATACACTTTCTTACAGACCACTAGTTTAATGTGTCTTTACCACTACAAGAGATACCGTAAAAGTGAAGAAAAAACCTTTAAAATTGATATTTTTTTGTAAGAGATTCAAATATGCGCCTTTTGATTTGACGTCTATTTGACAGTTGAGAGTTCAAGTCACGATGTTCTCATGCAGGCGCTCAGGGTTCAAATCCCACATGAAGGTTTTACATTTTTAAAAGTTTGAAATTATGCAGACATTATATCGTTTTGCTTTAAACCACTAGACATTTATTTCAGTTTTTATTAGAAGTGTTTATAGTAAAACATGAAAATCTTATTGAAAAAACAATGTCGTACTTTCGAAAATAAAGTAATAATTCTTCAAACATAAAAGAACGTTCTAAATAAATGTACTTCCAAAAATATTTAAATAGGTAGAAATTCTATAAAAATAAAAAAAAATTATTCTAATGAAATGTATTTACAATAAATGTTCGAATAAGCCTCCATTAGCAGCAGAACAATAACCCAATCTATTATAAAAGTTTCGTCTAACATTAGTTAATGTTTCTGGACTAATACCTCTCATTGAATCAGAGATCTTTTCTCTTAATTCTTGGAGAGAATTAGGCCTATCGTCTTCAATTCCATATAGCTTGGACTTGATATATCCCCACATAAAAAAATCACAAGGTGCAAGATCAGGTGATCTTGCAGGCCAAAAAATATCTCCGTGGCCACTAATCAATCGATTAGGAAAAGTCGCACTGAGATATTCACTGACGATGCGAGAATTATGTGCGGGACAACCATCGTGTTGAAACCATATGGAATCGAAAGGTATTGGTAAATTACGAAGGGCTGGGACAATTTGATTTTGCAGAAGTTCTAAGTATTTCCGCCCAGTCAACATACCGTCTATAAAAATGGACCAATGACATGATTCCCTATTATGCCTCCCCAAACATTTACTTTTCGAGGACGCTGGGTACGAGCGACATAAATCTGACGAGGATTTCCTTGAGACCAATACCGAGCATTCATTGAATTGTGACGGCCCTGCAATGAAAACGTACATTCATCGGTGAACAAAACGTTCTCTAAAAAATGTTCATCTTGATGTGACATTTCCATTGCAGTTTGACAAAATTCTAAACGTCTATATTGATCCCCAGGGAATTGTTCGTTGGATTTATGAAGTTTATAGGGACGGTATCCATGTCTTTTCAAAATTGTACCTACTCTAAATCTTGAAATTCCATATTTTTCTCCGAGACGAGATGTTAATTGGGTAGGATTTTGCTCAATACTTACTCAAATCAAAGTGTCCCTTAGTTCCAAATCTGGATTTACCTCCCTTCGTCTACGAACTCCTCTTGGAGTGAACACGGATCCATAAGTAAAAAAATTACGTATAATAGACTGAATTGTTGATCGTGCTGGAGCCGGCCTATTTGGAAACATATTTACAAATTGTTGTCTAATCATGTTGTCTGATAATCCATTCACATGCCAGACAACAATTTGCACTTTTTCCTCGACCGTTAAAACCATTTTCACGAATTGTTTTTTCAATAAAAAGTTTCTGTTTACCGTGCAAAAACACTTCTCGGTATGTTATTATTTTTGATGGCTTGATGATTTGGTTAGCTGTAAAGCAGGCAGCTGTTCGCGCGCATCCATTACAATGTTGTTAATTGTTTTGAAAATCATTACCTGTACAGAGGAATTGATATTAACACTGAGAATTTAGTGATGGATTTGGCATTAAACAGTCTTAACCGGATCATTTTGCAATCACAACTGAAGACTGTAAAACTGAAATTGAATTATTTTGTATTTCTATTTTTTAACATTGGAATAAGAATAAATTGTAAATAATGAGTTTTCCGAAAACTTTTTACCTAATATGTATCATATTTTCTATTATTTTTTGATTGACTAAAACAAAAATTTTATCCTTGGTGTGAATTGAACCTCCAATCTTCTTGTCACTAGACCACGTCTCTAACTATTACGCCAATTCCACACACAATTGTTTTAGGATAAAACATCCCTACCTTTAGTTTAATCAAATATTTCAGTTAAGTTATTTTTATTATTAAATAAACTTAAAAATTAATAATTGAAAATCGCTAATAATTAATGTTTTTTACTATAATATATCTTAATTTATTCAATCATTTATTCTAACATCAGAAATTATTAAAATAAAATATTTTCGAGGTCATCCGTATAATTATCACTGAAGTGAAATAGCCACGTCAAGAACTAGCTTTATCTCATACTATCTCACAACTTAATCTGTCTTCTATCCTTTCCGCTATTTTGCCGGGTGGTAAAAAGGTATATTAGGTCCGCCCTTTATATCGAAAATACATTAGTGGAAATAAGAAATTCAACCGAAGAGAGGAAGTTTAACGTTGCCAAACTTATTGGTTTTGTTTGACCTGTTGTCTTTTTAGCATTTGTACAATGTTCTAAGATAATCAAATTTGGGCGAATTGATTTATATGGCAGCTTACTGTTTTTTATTGAGAATACGCCACAATTTTACTTTACAATAAGTTTAATTTAACATTTTGATTTCCACTTCGGAAATCGTTTTATATAAATAAAATTTATTAATGTTTCGAATTTTAAGTACGATTTCCGAATTGGAAATATAAACATCAAAATAAGTTTATTTTAAAGTCACATTGTGCCTTATTCCCAATAAAAATTATTAACTGCATTATGACGCCACAATAAAAAAGCTTCATACAAAATTATTTTACAACGCCGCGTCTTCAAAGTAACGACACTTTGATTTTAATACTGTGGTAACGAGTAGAACAGAACTAGTTTGGTATGCCATGCCTATTGCATGGGTTCGTGGGTTAGCATTTCATAAAGCATAATAAATAAAGACAGTACTAGTAAAGCATTAGGAAGGACTAGGTGTAATTTATTAAATTTAAACTGGACGAAAAATTACGTCTTTTAATTAAAAATAAGATATTAGTATTTTCCAAATAATATCTTTAAAACCATATTTTCGTTTAGATTTTTTGGAGGTAGTAGGTGTGAAAATAAAAATTAGTTCTATAAAAATGAAGCAAAAAAAATAAAATTAGTATAAAATTTGTTCTATATTGTTGCGATCACTACTATTTACATTGATAATTAATGGTTCAACCGAAATATCCACCCTTGTGTCTAAGTCCCATATTCTATCTTCTTTTATAGTGTGTCTTATACAATTTTTCTAGCTAACAAGCTTTTCACCTCCTCCATTTTAAAACTCAAGTTTTCTCTTTTCACTTGGTTTTTTATTTGAGCCCATATAAGCTCGATAGGAGGGAGGCGATGTACAATGCGGCATAATATGTATCCTCGCGAGGTTTAATAATTGTACTTTCAACATGTCATAGAATGGTATTTTTTTTTGAGAGAGCCAGTTGATGATTCCACCCTTTCGTCAGACAGTCGTTGGTGTTGGCTCCAACCTACCAGTCGACTGTGGTATGACGCATTTTGGTTTGGTAGAATATTTGAAAACCAACCTTCGAATCTTTGAGCGTTCATTTCCTCATGGTAATCGTTGGTTTTCTTGGATTTGAATAGTAACAAGACGTCCAAAAAACCCAAATCGCTGCCTATATGTGTGTTATTATCAGCCTCCGTCTTTTACCCACGAAAGTTTTCAAACCTGTTGAAAACCCTTCAATGAAAGGTTGTCAACGACTTTTTTCAACCGTTTTGAAGATATTTAAACTAAAAATAACTATCCCCCAAATCGTATTTACAACGTGGATGAATCTGGCCTTAGAGTAATATACCACAAAACATCTGTCACAGAGGGAAACGCTAGATAGCTGCACTTACTTATTTACTTACTAAAAAATATGAGTGCTCAGCTAATGAGAGGCTGTCCGCCAGGATCAGGTGGATTCAAATGAATATCTTCAAAGAGTGGTTCAAGCACTTCATTCAACACACCAACCCGACTCCCGAGTCGAAGATTTTACCGATTCTATATGGACACTATAGTAACGCTCGTAACATCGATATAATAGACATCTTTAGGGAAAAAAACGTGGACATCGTTTCTTTACCTCCACATAAAACTCGCAAACGGCAGCTGTTAGACAAGACTTTTATGGGGCCGTTAAAAACATACTACAGTGAGGAAATACGCATGTCGATTAGAAAAAATAATAACAGACCTCTAACTCCATATGATATCGCGGAGCTGTTTGGAAAATCCTATTTGAAAGTACAAACAGGCGAGATTGCAGCCACCTGTTTTAAGGTCACTGCATTATGGCCTTTAAATAAAGATGTGTTCAGTGATGTGGACTTTATTTCTGTGCAAGATAATGCTGTAAGAGACGGTTGTGCAACCAACATCACTGCACTGGAATGAGGAGCTGAACCTGCTCAAACCCTGACACAAATACCTGTATCGAAAACAAGTGCTAATGTACAACCTGAACCTGTATCTTCGACTTCAGGGATTAATCGGAACACTCTACTGCAAAATAAATTAGCTAAGACAAAAAAGAAACAGAAAACTGCGAAGAGAAACAAAAGAATAAAGAAAAATAAGTCTGATTATAAAGAAGAAAACTTTGAGAAACAGGACGTTATCCAGTTTGTTTCAGACAGTGAGCCTGATCAGTTGTTGGGCCAAGAATCTCCTGACACTGCTGATGCTGAATGTATGTTTTGCCAAAGACTTTTTTCTACGGATAACAGTGGAGAAAACTGGATTGAGTGCATGATGGGTTCAGTTTGATTGTGCTGGTCCAGAGTTTGATACATGGATCTGCGACTTCTGTAAGTTAATTAAGCTACTTCTTTAATTTTTCACAATTTTCTTATTTAAATTTATTTGATGTAATATACATTTATGTCTATTTTTGTTATTGATATGTTGGTTTATGCTTGTATTCCATATATGGGTACCTATTCCATTATCATCATCAACCTGTATGCGTCCACTGCTGGACATAGGTCTCCCTCAGCTCTTTCCATCTGTCTCTGTCTTGTGCGGCTTGCATTCAGTTATTGCTAACACGCTTCAGGTCGTCAGACCATCTAGTTAGTGGGCATCCTCTGCTCCGTATTGCTTCTTGCCTTGGTTTCCACTCTAAAATACGTTTGGTCCATCGGTTGTCTGGGGACAAAGAAGTAGGATGCGAAAATATGAAGTTGATTCCAGTTTGCTCCACTTAGCCTCTTCTACTCAAATCCAACTCTCACCTTCACATTGGTGTCCCTTTTAAACCGAGCAACCCAACTGGAGATCCGGTATCCAACCCGGGTGGAAGGTTGGGTCGGCAACTGACAAGAGCGGGTAAACTGGTCCTCCAGGTTGGGGGCTGGGCAGTGGGTTAACACCCCCCTCCTGTAAAAATTCTTCTGTTACGGAAACTTCAAAAATGTCGACGACTTGGCAAACGAAATAAGGTTAATGATATTGGTTTATTTACTTTGAATGTGCGTACGCTGTATAGTGCAGGTAAACTAAGAAGTCTGTCCAATACACTTAATGAATATTCAGCAGACATTGTAGCACTTCAAGAAATCAGGTGGACAGGTAATGCTAGCCTAGAAAAAAAAGACTACACGGTCTACTACAGCGGAAATAAAAATAATCATATTTTTGGTGTGGGATTCATACTGAATAAACGATTGAAATCAGAATTCATAGCTTTCGATCCAATAAGTCCAAGGATATGTAGAATCCGAACTAAAGGTAGGTTCTTTAATTACAGCATTATCAATATCCATGCTCCCACTGAAGATAAAGAAGACGAGGAGAAGGACATATTTACACTTACAGACAATGTCAGAACGACATAAAAATTATTATTGGTGATTTTAATGCTAAAGTCAGCCAAGAGACTATTTACCGACCCACGATCGGTGAGCATAGTCTTCATGCTGTCAGCAACTAAAATGGTTTACGCCTGATTGAACTCGCAGCATCATTGGGAATGGTGGTAGTAAGTACATGTTTTCCTCACAAAAATATCCACAAAGCCATATGGCAATCACCAGACGGTCAAACAAATTGACCATATATTAATTGATAATCGACATTTCTCGGACAAAATAGATGTAAGAGCATCTAGAGGTGCTAATATAGACTCCGACCACTACCTTGTAAGAACAAAACTCAGGGCTCGTATATCAAACGCTAAGAAGGGCCAGAGCACAAAATCTACTAAATATAATACTGATGTGCTAAAATCTGAAGACGCTAGGGATAACTACAGGAAAATTTTAAATGAAGAGCTGACAAGAATCGATGAACATATAAGTACAGAAGAACACTGGACCAAATGCAAGGAAGCTATCCATACAGCGGCTTAAGGCTTTTTAAAACCTAACAAGGTTAAAATAAACGAAGATTGGTCCACGAAGAATGTAGATCCATTAACCAACAGAAAAATGAAGCATATAAGAGACTTCAGCAGCGTAGAACGAATCAAACCTGGAAGACTATGAAAATCTTAGACGAGAAGAAAAAAGGAAGTTTAGAAGGAAAAAGAAAGAGCCATACGAAAACGCTCTAAACGAGATTGTTAACCACCACAATAGAAAAGACTCGCGAAAACAGATAATAAACAGGTGGACGAATCATTTTGAAGAACTGCTTAGCGATAGTCGTGAAGAAGACCAAATAGAAATTACTTTGCCTGAAATGGATGAAAACGCCCAAGAGCCGCCCCCCACCGAAGAAGAAATTAGAGAAGCCATTGCAAAACTGAAAAATAACAAAGCTCCCGGTTTGGACAATCTTCCTGTCGAACTCTTTAAGAATGGTGGTGACACCCTTGCTAAACACTAAACACATGCATAAATTAGTAACCAAAATCTGGCAACGGAAGGAAACGCCCGCGGACTGGAAATTAGGTGTAATGCACCCTCAAAAAGGGAGATATTATGGTGTGTGATAATTATAGGGGCATCACCCTACTTAACGTGGCATATAAAGTATTGTGCAATGTATTGTACAGAAGATTGATCCCCTATGCTGAACAAATAGTCGGGAACTACCAGTGCGGTTTCCGACCCAATAAATCAACAATGGATCAAATCTTCACAGTCAGGCAGATTCTCGAGAAAACGGTTGAATTCGGAGTCGACACCCACCACATATTCGTGGATTTCAAAGCCGCATACGACTCAGTCAACAGACAAAAATTTCTACAGGCTATGGTGGAATTTCAAATGCTGCTTCATCTTGTTCAACTAACGGAACTTACACTTAAAGGCGTAGAGAGTGTAGTCAGAATCCAAAACGACTTTTCCAGACCCTTCCATCGTCGAAATGGACTGAGACAGGGAGATGGACTGTCGTGTCTCTTATTTAACCTTGCACTAGAAAAAGTAATTCGAGAGTGTCATATTAATACGAATGGCACCATTTTAATAAATATGTACAAGTGGTCGGATATGCAGATGACATAGACTTATTGCTAGGTCCACAGAATCTCTGATCGAAGCATTACGATCACTAAGGGCGTCTACACTTAGAATGGGATTAAAAATAAACACACAGAAAACTAAGTATATGTATTGTACTAGATCAGGCAACCAGATACATAGACTATTAAATTAATGATCTGGAACTGGAAGGTGTGGACACCTTCGTCTACTTGGACTCGCTGCTGACCAAAGACAACAATGTCAGCGAAGAAATTAAAAGAAGAATAGTGCTTGCCAATAAGTGCTATTATGGCTTGAGGAAACATATGGCCCCAAAACTACCCAGAAAAATTAAAGTTTCCATATATAAAACACTAATAAGGCCAGTGTTAACATACGGGTCTGAAACGTGGTCACTTACACAGGACGACCAAGAATTGCTTAAACGTTTCAAGAGAAAAATTCTAAGAAAAGTCTATGGAGGAATCCGAGAACAGGGTTTGTGGCGTAGGCGCTACAACTTTGAGTTATATAGAAGTTTTGAGGAACCTGACGTTGTAAAATGTATTAAATTAGCACGCCTTCGATGGATAGGACATATAATTAGGCGAGATGAAGATGCAACGATCAGAAAAATTTTCGACCGAAGAGGACCAGTGAGAAGACCAAAACTTAGGTATCAAGATAACATAGAGGATGATCTAAAATCCATCGGAGTTAAAGCATGAAGAAGAGTTGCCATAGACATTGCTATGCTTTGTGCCCTCCAATTTTTAAAACTGGCAGGACCCTGGTCTTCCTGGCCTTTCGGCTATACGACCGTTAGCGCCTCCACTGCCCCTACGAGTCCGACACCAAAATGAAGGTGCCACGCCACGTACGCCAGGCAATCGGTATCCACTCCCACAGGCGGATAGGTGACGCAGACAGCGCCACTCTTAAATCTCCTGGCGGGTACGTGACGGGACACCAACACCACGCTTGACGCAAGGCCAAGAGAGGTGTGTACGGGCCCAGCCCGTTCAACCTCGCCTGGTTCTCTTGGAATGAGAGTAGAGTGGTCCCACGAGAGTCTCGTCTCGGATACTAGGAGTGTAGACCGGTGACCGGACACCTCAAGTGACGGCTCTCCACCTCACAATTCCTACCCATTAGTCGGCTCTTACGACAGGCAGGGCCTTCTGACATCGGAGCGAGCCAAACGGAGAGTTGCCAGAGACAGGGGCGAATAAAAGATTGTTCTGAAGAAGGTATGTTCATAACGATTAATGCCACTAATGATGATCGGTTGTCTGATAATCTGGCGACGTGTCCTGCCCAATTCCATTTCGACGCGATTTTTTCGATACCGTCTGTTGTTTTTGTTTCTGCTGCATAAGTGAGTACAGGTAACACACATTGATCAAATATTTTCCTTTTGAGGTATATGGGTAGATCCGATTTATATTGTATGTAGACCTATTCCATATTTGGTTACTAATTTGTGATTTTGCTTTTGTGTTCGATTTTATTTTATTAATTAAGATATTTGATAGAAGGCTGTTAATTACTACATAAAAATGTATGACTGAATTGTAATACCATTAAACTGTTTTAATTTTTATAAAGTTATTTTTTTGTGTCCCCAAAACAAAATGGTAGTCCATAATTGGCGACTTTCCTCTACTATTCTGGAGTTAGTGTCAATGAAAGGATGAAGGAAGAAGTTGGATTGATACTGACAAAGGAAATAGATCGTAGGGAGACTATAAATGAACCGATATTTTCAAGAATAATACATATAAGAATAGAGCTAGAAAATATAAAGTTAGATATAATCCAGATAATACGCACCTATAGATGGAACAGAACAAAGAAAAATCGAAGAGTTCTATGATCTATTACAAAATACAACCGACAAGATAAGAGAAACAAAAACGAACGTAGGAAGATATATAAACAGAGATGCTGGCTGTATACGAGGAGATGGAGAGGATATAATGAACAGAACTGGGGAAAGAAAATAATGAATTAAGAAAACTTAACACCGACGCCTCTCAGGGGGCATAAGGTCCCACCTGCTGCAAGAAGAAAAGAAGACAAATCAAGCATAACGGTTTTCCATTAAACTAGATAAAAAAATATAAATATGTTCATTTTCTTCTACAATATTCTGTTTTTTGAAGCCATGTTTAGCTTGTTGTAAAAAAACTCGGTATAACGTCGAGTACTATTCCCGGCCCCACAATATTTATAATTTAATTCCGAAGGATAGGAGAGAAGGATATACGTAAGAACGATAAAAGCAACCGATAGATAAATAGTAATAAATACAAATTCAAAGGGTGTAGCAAATAAACATTCAACCTTGCTCGGGCCATACCTATAGCGGTCTGTAGGCCACTAGTTGACGACTCCTGATTTATAGGACAATAAGAACAACATTTCATGTATTAATTTGCTCAAAGATTTGGAATTGCAATTTTCAGTAGAAATATAGGCCGCCATTTCGAATTGGTCATCCCTTCAGGCATCCCCCGAACACCAAGGTATTACACCTCGGGATTAGGGAAGTAATTGCAGAACAAATGTGGCTATATGTGTGAAAAATATAATATTTCTCAAAATATAAATATAAGATTCACACACATACACACACACATATATATATATATATATATATATATATATATATATATATATATATATATATAAGAAAAAAAAAAGAAGTACTTGTGACTCGTTTGGAAAAAATATATAAATGTTTTGACTCCAACCCATCCAAAACATTTATATATATATATATATATATATATATATATATATATATATATATATATATATATATATATATATATATATATATATATATATATATATATATATATATATATATATATATATGAAAATTACTGAGTTCTCGGGAAGAACCGCGTTGAGAATTTAAAACTCGACGTTTCGGCACCCATTTTGGAGCCATTATCAAGAGGGATACGGTTCGGTTCGAGTTCGGGGTCTCAATCTGCCTACTCCCCTCACTCGAGACGTACCAGTATCGTGTTCTATATTGCAAGAACTGTCTCTCGGCAATGAGGTCTCAATCTGCCTACTCCCCAGTGTCGAGTGACAACCGGTCTTACCCTGTGTGGCTGCTTTTATACTCGCTGTATGCGCGGGAACGGTATGCGCTGACGTGGTCTGAACTGACGTGGCCTGAGCGGTGTGGGCGGGAGGTCGCTGAAGAAGGGGTCGCCATGTTGCCGGCAATCGTTTCGCGTCATCGCGCGTGTTCAAGCTGTGAGGCCGTTTTTCGATTTCGATAGCTTCACGAATGATTCTCGCTTTTAATGAGCGGATGGGAGCGATGGTTTTTGCTTTTTCGAAATCTATTTTGTGGCCTGTCTGAATATGATGTTGGGCTAGGGCTGAAGTGGTATCGGAATGTTTGACTGATAGAGAATGTTCGTAAATACGGTTATGGATTCGTCGGTTTGTCTGTCCTACGTATGTACGTGGGCAACTGGAACAAGGTATCTCGTAGACACCATGGTCTTCATTGGGGATTTGGTCTTTTACGGATCTAACGAGATTGGACAATTTGGAGTGAGTGGTGAAGATGGTTTTGATATTAAGAGGGATAAGAGTTCTACTGATCTTGTCAGTGACACCTTTAATAAAAGGTAGAAAGATTTTGGGTTGATCCGGCGGCAAGGTTTCTTTTTTGGATGGAATGGGGTTTAGAAGTTTTTGAATGCTTCTATTGATTTGGGTTTTGTGGTAGCCGTTTTGTAGGAGTGTTTGTCTTATTGAATTGATTTCGGATGACCTGTGATTGTTGTCGCTAAGTCTTATGGAACGGGAAATAAGAGTGTTGATGACTGAATTAAGTTGGGCGGGGTGATGATGTGACTGGGCATTGAGATAGCGGTTTGTATGAGTGGGTTTCCGGTACACGGAATAGGAAAAACTGTGAGGTGGATTTTTCTGAATAAGAACATCAAGGAATGGCAAAGACGCTTCAGACTCAACTTCCATCGTGAATTGAATGCTGGGATGTATTCCATTCAGGTGGGAGAGAAAGAGATCTAATGTGTCTTTACCATGGGGCCAAATGACAAAGGTGTCATCAACGTACCGTAACCAGCAGGTGGGTTTGAGATTTGACGAGGACAAGGCTACTGCTTCGAAATGCTCCATGTATATATCTGCTATTACGGGAGAGAGGGGCGATCCCATTGGGGCACCTTTGATTTGACGATAGAAACGATTTTGGAACGTGAAATATGTATTAGACATGCAGTGTTTTATAAGAGATAATGTGTCTTGGGGAATTTGATGTTTAGAGTCCAAGATGGAAATGGTTTCATCGATGGGAATGTTGGTGAATAAAGAAACAATGTCAAAACTGACTAGTATGTCTGAGGGCGAAATAGAAAAGTTTTTCAGAAGATCAATGAAATGAAAAGAGTTTTTGACAAAGGACGAGGCGTTTTCGGCTAATGGTTGTAAGGATGAAGCGAGATGTTTTGCCAATTTCTGAGTGGGACAGTTGTATGCACTGACGATGGGTCTTAGGGGAACATTGGGCTTATGGATTTTTGGAAGGCCGTATATCTTTGGAATTCGGGATGATTTTTCTCTGGGTATAAGAGATTTTTTGAGGTCTGGAGATAGAGTAGACTTATTTATAATGGATTTGGTCGTTTTTTCTAGATATGTGGTTGGATCATTTGGGACATGTTTGTATTCTGTGGAATTCAGAAGTTCGGACATTTTGTCGAAATAGTTAGAAGAGTTGAGAATGACGGTGGCATTACCTTTGTCGGCCGGAAGGATGACGATGTCAGGGTTGTTGTAAAGTTCTTTGAGGGCACGTCTTTCTGAAAGACTGATATTTGAAGGTGGGGGTTTGGAAGTACGGAGAATTCTGGCGACATCTTGTCTGGCAACTTCGGCTTGGTCGGAAGGAAGATGGGAAATAGCTTCTTCAGTTTGACAAATAATTTTCTCAGTTGGAATGGAAAGAGGAGTGACAGAGAAATTGAAGCCTTTTGACAGAGCTTTGGTAGCTGAATCGGATATGTGAATATCTGAGAAATTATGGACAACAGTAGAAGGTTGTTGATTTGAAACGGACGGTGGATTTTGCTGAGAGATACCTTGTTCCAGTTGCCCACGTACATACGTAGGACAGACAAACCGACGAATCCATAACCGTATTTACGAACATTCTCTATCAGTCAAACATTCCGATACCACTTCAGCCCTAGCCCAACATCATATTCAGACAGGCCACAAAATAGATTTCGAAAAAGCAAAAACCATCGCTCCCATCCGCTCATTAAAAGCGAGAATCATTCGTGAAGCTATCGAAATCGAAAAACGGCCTCACAGCTTGAACACGCGCGATGACGCGAAACGATTGCCGGCAACATGGCGACCCCTTCTTCAGCGACCTCCCGCCCACACCGCTCAGGCCACGTCAGTTCAGACCACGTCAGCGCATACCGTTCCCGCGCATACAGCGAGTATAAAAGCAGCCACACAGGGTAAGACCGGTTGTCACTCGACACTGGGGAGTAGGCAGATTGAGACCTCATTGCCGAGAGACAGTTCTTGCAATATAGAACACGATACTGGTACGTCTCGAGTGAGGGGAGTAGGCAGATTGAGACCCCGAACTCGAACCGAACCGTATCCCTCTTGATAATGGCTCCAAAATGGGTGCCGAAACGTCGAGTTTTAAATTCTCAACGCGGTTCTTCCCGAGAACTCAGTAATTTTCATTTATCTGACCGCGGAAACTTATCCGAACATATATATATATATATATATATATATATATATATATATATATATATATATATATATATATATATATACATACATATATATATATATACATATATATATATATATATATATATATATATATATATATATACGTAGCATATTTGATAAAAAATATTAATGGATAAATAATTTTGTACATCAGAGGATATTTCCAATTGTTAATGGATTTATTCGAAAAAAGAAAGCGCTATTGTATTTTTACTTATTTAGCGGTAGTTGAAAAGATAAATGGAAATAATAACTATGAGTTTACAAACATAAATTTGATTGAGAAGGAGATTAGAAATTTGTGTTTCATAGAAGGTTAGTGAATAAAATAAAAATGGGAATTTTGGTGTGGCATAAAATTCAAAGACATTGAGATGCAGTTAATGACAATGTAAATTAAATTATAATTGGACCAGAAGGGGAATGCAGAAGGAAATGTAAGTTCAGTTTAGTTTAGAAATTGGCGGAGATAAAATAAGAGCAGTTGATCCTGAGTCTTTGAAGAGGGAGGCTGTCCACTATTACTACAGAAAAGTGATTTGGAGTGTTTTCAAAAGAAGTTACTAGTAAAAGTTAATAGGCATAAAATAACAAAATTTAAGAGTGATGATAATGAGTACTCAGCAGAGATTATTCCCGTTAAGAATAGTTTGCAACATTTGAGAGTACAAAGAAATTGGTTCTTGATAACACATCGTAAGAAACGTCGACAAGGGATTGGTCCAAATACTTGACAAATATATTAAAAGATTATAATTGTAATAGTTGAAACGAATCATAAAATATAGTTGAAATTGTAAAAAAAGGAAATGATCAAAATGCTGATTTTAATTTTCAGATGCTGGAATGTAAATACAAGTGGCACTGATTGACATTAAATATGTCTGTTGACGGTTCCGATTGATGCCCCAAACAGGCAGCAAATTAGGTTTGTTATGTTATTCTAAAACTTATATTATGTATGTGATTTTAATATTCCATGAACAATTTCCTTACCCTACTTTTAACACTCTATTTGCTTCTGTCAAATAATCACGTAAATTTGTACCCATAAGTGAGAGACAGTAGACAGCAACATCTACTGAATTATTTTCAAGTGGTACATTTGCCATATCACAGGCTACTACTGACTCATCGACAGCCACAAGGTCAAAAGAGTGAACTTTTTGAATTACCGACTTTGACAGCCGGGCATCTCCACATCCAAAATCTGCTACAACATGTGTTCTTGGCCTGTAAGATAATATTGAATTATATATATATATATATATATATATATATATATATATATATATATATATATATATATATATATATATACAGATAACGACATTGTTTTGTTGACCATAGGAATTAAGATTTATTGCAATCCCATCTCTAGAGTATATTTATTATAATGCTCTAAAACTAATTTTTTGGTTATTTTTTAGCCGTAATAGCAATACAAATAAATAAGTAAGTAAATAAGTAATATGCTTTATTGTCATTGAAAATGGTACAAATTTTATGGACAAAGCTGATAACAATAAAACAAGAAAGAAGAAAAAAAATCAGAATAAGTACCGTTTGTACTTTTAAATAACAAAAAAACAACAAAATTCTTCCAACTTAAACATAAAAAATGCTACCTAATTAAGAACCTACAAACTTCGTAAAATGTACCTAACAAAAAATAAAAATTAGGAAAGCAGATCAATGAATTAAGTGCTCAAATATTCCACCTCCTTGTGCTAAACAGTAACCAAATCTGTCATACAGATTTCTCCTCATATTTTGCAGTAGGGCTGGTGTAATGCTTGCAGAGAGATGAAGTATTTTTGCCCTTAATTCGACTAGGTTTGTGGCCTTTTCAAACTGATGCCTATAAATGTTTCCTTTGAGAAAACCCCAAAAAAAGAAATCGTTAGGCGGTAAATCACAGGATCTAGCGGGCCATTTAAATGTACCACGTGTACTTATCAGTCGATCAGGAAACGTTTGATTGAGGAAGTCAATAGTTGCTCTAGAGTTGTGAGCTGAACATCCATCCTGTTGGAAATATACCTGAAAATTAACGGGAAAGCGTCGAACTGCCGGAATGATCTCATTCTGTAAAAATTGTAAATATTTGGGTCCGTTTAGGTTTCCATCGGTAAAAAATGGACCGACAATATGGTCGCCTAACATCCCAGTCCAAACATTTAACTTTTGCGGATGCTGCGGTCGCACTGCAACACTGACGTGCTTTTTCCGAGAATAATACCTTGCAACGGATGGATTGTGTTTTTTATGTAATGAAAATGAAGATTTGTCAGAAAATAAAATATTTTTTAAAAAGTGTACATTTTCATTCTGTTTATCTTCCGGAAACAGTTCTTGTGTTGGTTGCATCTTAAAACAGTGATGCTCATTCCTTTTGAGAACTCGCTGGACAGTTCGAGCATTCACGTTAACTTCACTAGCAATTTTTACACTATTGCAAGGTTCACTAGCTTCCACAAAAGCACAAATATCAATATCCCTGTTTTGACGCTCCTCATCGACAGGTCTAACACGGGGTTCATTACCTTTATGACACTTTTTGCAACTGTTTACACATCCCGAAGTTTGAAAACGGTTAATGTTATTTTTAACTGTTGTAACACTTGGCGAGGGGCGAGGGTCTATTTTCGAAGGCAACAATAAATAAATCAATTACTTCGCGTATCGAATGACCCTGAAAGTACCATGTTACAAGTTGCATTTTTTCTTGGATGGTATACAATGTAATAGGCATTTTATTAATTATTTGTTTATTCTTTCAGAACTTCGTTTGAAAATTTTTAATCTCAATGTGACAATTACGAAAATTCGTACTTACTGTGAAATAAATATAGAGGTGGAAACGTGTAACATGTCACAGCGATTGCCATTGTGTTGTATGGTCAATAAAACAATGTCGTGATCTGTATATGTACAGTATACTCCCTCTATAACGAACACGGTTATTACGAGGTTTCGCTTATAACGAGATACATTAGATGTCCCGTGAAATTTCTATTGAACTATAACCGTCTATAGCGAGGCAAATTTGGTTATAACGAGAGATATATTATAAATAAGATCCAAAAACGTGTTTTTTACGTTTTTAGTCCGGTCGTGGCTATAAATAAATACCTTTTCAAACAGCCCCTCAATAAACTTAACTGCAGCCCGCAATAAACTTCTTTACAATGAATAAATACAACTGTTTCACATCTTTAGAAAATATATGATAGAATAATACTGGACCATTTAAAGCAGTTAAAAATAACAGAGTTCTTAAAATTGCAGAAGCAATAGTTTATGTTATCCTTGAAAATACGATTTATACATTATGTAGTTGGAAAAAAATTTAAGTACAGCTTTTTTGTTCTAACGTATATCATTGATAATAAAAGTAAACAACTCTTTTATGTTTTAATATATTTCATTGACAATAAAAGTAAATTTTCAAAAACGCCATTCAAACAATATTTATTAGCATCTTATATTGCTCCGAATGGCTTCACTATAGGAGGTTAATGGTTTAGAAAACTACAGATTCATATGTATGCACAGTATTATGATTGTCTGATATAACGAGATCGGCTTATAACGAGGTAATTAGTCTGTCATTTTAGTTCTCGTTATAGAGGGAGTCTACTGTATTTATATAATTTGTCTTTTATGGACTATCAGTAACAAGATAAAAAAATTGTTAGAAATATTTTGCATGGAAAGTGATTGCAATTGAATGTGATGTGGCTACTGTTATGACTGGTAGCAACGGAACTATTTTTCACACCGAGATACATATTACTAAGGTGTATACACACCTATGACAGATACCTAGATATATTATTTGTCAATTAAGTACAATGAACTCCATTATGTAATGTGTTTGAGCAGATGCAGAGAGAATCTAGGACGACTCTAAAATCCATATGTTGCTCATATAATTGCCGCACCAGCTCAATTTGATACACCAAACCTAATTAATGTTTTAGGAATAAAAATAAAAACAGTAAGGTTTAAATAAAAGGTAACCACAGAAACGTAAAAACTAATTTACAAATCTACTAACTAAATCAGTAGACGGCAAATTCGCAAAATGCCATCTTCAATCAGTTAGAAATGGGGCGATATAAAAGCGCTGCAATCTCTGTCAACACATAGGATATACAGTATGCTGAAAACCAACACATACTAACAAATAGCTACATGTTGATTCATATCAATATTTACACAATTACATTCAGTGGTTAAAACCCTGATTAAACGATCTGAAAGAGTAAAAGATGAAGAACATCAAAGTGAAGAAATGAATAATGTGAAAACAGACAGACTAATCAAAGAATCCATGAGAAGAGAACATCGAAATGCCATCAAAAGAAGAGAAAAAATATTATTCTTGCACAACATGTCTCAAATACATGATATAAAACCAAACGACGATACTAGCTAACATTGAAATTAAAAGAAAACATAAAATCAGAGAATCAATAGAAATAGGAACAAATTGCAATAGACTAAACCAAAGAGATGATGCTCAAAGGCTCCAATAACATGGAAAACCTTATTTAATAAGAAGACAAAAATAAATCAGGCAATAAGACTCATATGTACGACCCCTCCTACCTATACATGTACAGGGCCAATCACAAAAACTGTCCCAAGAGAAACACGCAAAGATTCTCTGTATAAGTAACTGCTTCAACCAGGAGAGTCATTTTACTCCAAGCACCAGCAAGACGCATTACTACCACACTTAACAATGGCAAGAATGACCTTGCCATAACGTCAAATCAGCAAATATATTATATATATATATATATATATATATATATATATATATATATATATATATATATATAGATATATATATATGTATATATATATATATATATATATATGTATATATATATATATATATATATATATATATATATATATATATATATGGCAAAAGTATATAGAAAGTTCCGGTGAAGTTAGCTACCAATGAATGAAAGTTTTGTATTTGGCAGTGTTGCCATGTCATTTTAATATATCGCAAAAGAGCATGCGATATAATGTTAATTAATTTTATTAAAAATTCTTTTTAGTTTTTAAATTAAGTTTAATTTAAGCAACAACAGAGGAAGAAATTACAAGATTAGGACAAACAAGAACAGCAATCCCACAACTTAACTCAGCATGGTGGGACATACACATAAAATATGAAGACAAAAACACAGATTTATAAAACATTAGTGCGAAGTATTATGACATATGGGGCTGAAAATTGGATCATAAACAACAAAAACAGCAGTAAGATAGTAGCAACAGAGATGGAATGCCTGCGAAGATGCTACAGAGTAACAAGAATGGATAGGAGAAGTAATGACGAATTAAAGCAAAGAACATCAATAGAAACAGACATACTAACATATATAGAACAAAAAAGACTAAAGTGGTATGGGCATCTAAGAAGAACTAGCGACAGCAGATGGATAAAGAAAATAACCGAATGGAGCCCCATAGGAAGGAGGAAAAGAGGATGACCCCGAAAATCCTGGAGGAACGAAGTAGACGACGCCATGAGTAAGAGAGGCCAAAACGATGGAGAATGAGACAACAGAGAGAGATGGAAACGGTTGAGCGAGGGAAGGCAGTGAATACTGTAGAATCCCTGAATATATCTCTACATATAATTCTCTACAAGCATAAAACGCAACAATACACCACAACTGAAAGAATGCTCAGAAGATCTGTAGAAACCTATGCGACTATAAGAAGGTAAAAATTGTGAAATCTACAACAATGAACCAGTAGTGCTACAAGTTTATTGTTGTCTTGTTATCTCTGTAAAGATATTTACCAGTTAAAAATTAATTACTTTTAAACAAACTCTGTCATAATCTTAGTAACACATATTATTTTACTTACATTTTCTTTATAGTGTTGACAATAATGTCTAAAGGATTTAGTGGCCATGTTTTAACTTGTTTTCTGTATCCATCATGGTATGCATTAAATGCTTGAGGATCACTTTGAAATATTTGCTGTGCTTCTTTACTGTCTGCTGTATATATCTGTTCATTTATAAAACGAAATCTAGCTGCTTTCAATTTCTCCATCATTTTTTGTCTGAGAGTAGGTACTGGTCTTTTTAACTTTTTGTTGCCTGATGCTAATACAGCCTCCTTCAATTTTGCAAGTTTTTGTATGTTTTTGTTTTCTATAGATCCATGTGTTTTTGATACACTATTTTCAAAAGTTTCTTGCACCTCAGCACAATTGTCTGGATGTTTATTATCCTTGTTTGTGGATTTTGATTTATTTTTTAAATTTTCTGCTACACAATTATTATGCTTGCTTTTGTATATTTTTTCTTTCTGATATTTTTTATTCTCCTTAGGTCTCTGTTTAATTGTATTATTTTCTGTACTTACTGTATTATTTGATATGTTAAGACTACTATTTGATTTCTGTAATGTTTTAAGTTTTTTATTTTTGGTTGGTGTGTCCACTAAAGTAACTAAATCATCTGATTTGAAATTCATTTTGTTTAAGTTTTTCATATTTTTTTGAATCTTTTTCAATTTTTGTTTATTGTTTTTAATGGTGTTTGCAATTTTGCCTTCTTTATACCTAGATTTCTTATCTTCATTTACTTTTTTGTGTAGATTATTACCTTTGATTTTCTTGTTCTTCTCTTGTTTGGTAGTATCTGCAAGATCTTTACTTTTTTCATGTTTTTTCTTTTTGCTTTTACCAAAGGCTTGCTGAGGTAAACAAGCATCAACTAAATTTACATGATCATAGTTTACGATTTTATTTTTGTTCACATTGTTTAAAACTTTGTTTTTGATTTTAGACTGAATTTTTTTCTTTGTAGATTTCATAATATTAACCGCCTTAAGTTTAGTTTTCTTCTTATTCTAAAAGAAAGCATAGGTATATTAAAAAATATTTTACATTAGGGTATTATTATACATTATTACACTATTATACCAAAGAATATAGACGCATATGCGTCTATATTCTTTGATAATACACATGTAGTTGATTATATGTACTTTAAATAGTTCTTGAGATATATTGTTTTCTGCGTCCGCGTCCCATTTTGCACTTTCAAATACCTTCATCCTGATTTACAATTTTTAACAATTATATAAACTATACAATGTACACGGGAATGGTAGCTTTGTAAATATATGTCTTTAATATGACAAAATATACTGGCCGTCTATATTCGTTGAGCACAATATCATTACAAATATATGTAATAAAATTCATAGAAATTTATAATCACAATACATTATTTACTGTGTTCATAATTTTGGTTAATGGTTAGGTTATGGTTTGTGGTTATATTAGGTTATGGTACGCGAGAAGCACAGAACACAAACAATCTATGCAAACCTCCCATTCTATCATATTCTACATAAAGTTCATCCCAAACCCTTCTTTCAGTGCGTCATAGTTGATCGAATTCTCTCTAACCCATTAAGCTAGAAGTGACAGAAAAAAACGTGAGTCTGTGATTATTATACATAGAACTTAGAAAATGATTTATGGTAAAGCTAATTCTACTTACGGATGTATAATTGGTTGGAGTTTAGAATACGCTAAATAGATATCCAATCAACGATGCGCATAAATATAATTTGTCTCTATCGTGACAGTACTTTCACAATGTCAACTGATAAAATGATAATTGTCATTCCAGGTTAGTATTATTAGAGATTTTACAGTGAAAATTTTGCATTTATTGTCATAAAAATATTTTAAATATACCGAAATATATCGAGAAAGAACAAAGACTAATATTAAAATTATTAATCAATTAGAAAAAGAGAGGTTACGATCCTACAACTGTCAAATTTAACTAAAATGTCATGCAATAATTCTCGACATTCTTAAAATCCTATATGACGTCAAAATTAGTGACGCACTGAAAGAAGGGTTTGGGACAGACTTTAATATCACAGTTTAACCACCAACTTCTTCTTTTTTATACTATGGTAATATGGGTCCTGATTCTATTTCATTTCGATGTCGAAATTTAAAAGCGACTACGCCATGACAGTCGCAATCGCTAGCGATTCTCATTCATTTCGATTGTAGTTAAAACTGGGGATATTTACTTTATCATTTTGACACTGCTGAAAATTTGGGTTGGCCCTGTTGTTTATTGGCTGCACGTTGCAGTACGCTTGTTGAATGTTTGTTTTGTTTACGTTACGTGACGTCTTTTTTTTTGTTTGAGTTGTTAAATCATAAATAGTGGCCATTCTCAATTATATTTTGAATTGAAAGAAAAGATGGCAAGAAAAAAAAGGCGATGTGGAAGATTCTTAAGTTATAACCACTAAGATTTGATTTAGTGGTTATATTCTAATATATTTTTAAATTTACTGCAGCTTAGTAATACTAACTCTAAACATTTTGGGTATCCTAGAGGCATAAACACCTTCTTCCAAATATGGTTCTAATACTCTTATTAAATAATTTGTAGCTTGTTTATTAAGCCGGAATTGCTGCCTAAATTGAGCATCACTTAGTGAAAAAGAATTTTGAGTATCCCGTAACATTCTTCTTATCCTCTGTTGTGAGCATCGGATATCTATCCTCTCTAATTCCTCCAAAACTAGCAAATGTCCGTAAAACATAGCCATATTAATACTTTGTGCCTCAGTTTTCCTTGCAAGGATCAAAACACAACACCGCCTACCTAAACTGAACCTAAGTTCATTTCTCCGTTCTCCCAGTCCAGCCAGTCATGTCAGATTAATTTCGACTCGAAATGAAATTTCAACCACTTTCTTGAAGTTGAAATTAATTTCGATAAATCGAAAATTGGTGACGTCGTTTGGTTAGTTCAACTGAAATCCACAAGGTTCGCAAAGTCGCATTTCGACGTCGCCATATTAATTTCGACATGTTTTGAGTCGAAATCTCAATTAGAATCAGGGCCATGTTGTCATACTGTGAAACAAATATGGCAGTGTTCGGATATCACCTATGGCAGAGTATATACCCCCAGAGTCTCTGATACCCCCTAGTAAGGTAAGTGCCGGAGAAAAAGTGGGGAGACAGTTTCTAGCGCCAAATAAGTTCGGAATCGGGAACTAAAATATTTAGCGGCAAATTCAAAATGTAGGTTCTGAATTTAAGGCGGGAAATTCAAAAAGGATATACTGAATTTTAGGCGGGAAATTCAAAATATTCCGAATTTTATATGGAAAATAAATATAGTCATAAAATAATAAATAAAAACTTATTCTATGCCAAAATATATTCTCTGTCCAAAAATGTAGTATACACTAATGCAATTTTATATACCATAAAACATCAACATAAAAAACAGTAATTCTTAAAAATTTATTTATTTCTATAATTTATAAAATTTGAGGAATCACAGAGGTATAATATATAATATATAGATCTAAGTCATCACTGCCATAGTGGTGGTCTTCACCTATATCCCTGTATTGGAATCTGTGTCTACGAAACTAGGTTCCATTCTGAACTTAACCATCTATTCACTGCAAACTACAAAATGATATATGGAATTACACACAAGCAAGCAACCAAAATAAGTAAGCCCTACCTGCGGAGACTTGCATACCCATATGGACATTCAGGCATACAATTCATTGAGGTGAGAAGGAGTGGTCCTAGTAAATTAGGGACCACTCCTTCGGGCCCCAATGCTCCCCAGTGTATATGTTCTAGCTTTATTATTTATCTAATGTATTTTATACACAAAGATATATAAATAAAAAATAAACTATTTTTATGTGTAAAATAAAAGTAAAATATGTAACTATGTACAATAAAAGGAAAATATGTGACTATGTATAATTAAAGTGAAATATGTAACTATTTAAATAAAAGTAAAACAATGGAATAACAAGGGTATAAACATCATTTCTATAAACTTAACAGCACAAGGTAAATACAGATGGAAGCAATTGTGAGAGAGGAGCAGATGGAAAATGTTTGATGATGAAGATATACCCAAAACAATCAAAAGAATTTTAAAGATTCCATATGAGTCCAGTAAATAGAAAACACAATTTTATTTGTTTACAACAAAATGGAAATATGAGACTGTAAACAGAAATTATTTACAAAAAAAAGCAGACACATTTTTTGTAAAACATGTATACAATATAAAAAGCATAGGATATTATATTATTAATGAAGAAGCTTTTCAAAATAGATTGAAGAGAACTATAACATACAAATTGTAGTTTTATACATAGCACACTACCACCTAGCATTGAAACTTCCGTGTTAACGAATAAAACAATGATTGGCGCATCACCTAGTGACCGGGAGCGTAACTATATATAAATACATCCCGCTAAATTCAAAAGTTTAGTAATATTACCTACGATTGTGAACTCATTTTAAAGTAAAAGAAAATCGATATAATCCTAAAATAACAAGAAAAATCCTTATCATATACCATAATAAATATTTTTTGTACACTTTTTGGGTTTTCTTGTTATGTTGAGACTATATTTATTTTCCATTACATTAAAATGTCAAAGTGATTAAAAAAATTAAAGAGTAAAATATAAAATAAAACCTTTATTTATAAAAATGTTACAAGAAATATTATATGTGTTTACAAGAAATATTAATAATACAAGCCAAGTGTAGTATAATTTAGTTTTCTTACAGCCGGTTTCCGAAAGGCTGATCATTATCAAAATTAGGTAATCTACTGTTAACAGTCGATTAAATGCATTTTGAGTTGCAGAAACATCGATCAAACTTCAATCACATAACACACATTAACTAATCTAACAAGCAAATAATCGATGATTAACAGCCTGTCAGAAGTATTTTGGGTTTCCGAAACGCTAATTATCGTTTTATCTATGTCAAACTTCTGTCATACTAGCTTGTCAGGTAATCTGAGATTTTTGGACGATTAATCTCATAATCTTTGGTTATGTACCAATGGTTGTAAGTAAATAAAATAAAATCTTTGGTTACGTTGTAAGATACATAAACCTAAGGTGTTTTATAAAAAGCTGTTGTTTAGAAAGAACCCAAAAATATTGTTACAAACGTTCATTTTAAGAATTAAAGATGATAAATGACAAATTGGTAAACATTAACGAACGACACAAAATTCTTAGTTAGTTAGGTTATGTTTGTTTGTTGATTTTCAGAATGCAGATTACACATAAACAGGAATGATGGTAAAGTGAAACAGCAACATTACTTTCTTAATTTAGAGCAAGATAAAGAACAATTCGTACAGAAATAATAAACGATTACAATCGATTCTACTGTTTCCATGTAAAATCGTATGTCAAATAATCTATAATCGGTGATCACGTAATTTTACCATCATTTTCGTTTCGGAAACCTGTCGCTTGTTAACATTTGATCAAATTTGATACTTGATTACATGATTGGAGATTTGAATAACGTTTCGGAAACCGGCCGTTAATATTGTGACAACAACTGGTCAGTATTTAAATAATTGTTTTGTCATTCTTATGTCAAGTTTTATGTGAATAAAAATTGGTATAAATACTTTCCGTTGCAGCATTCTCGAATTTAGGGCTCTTAACAGCACCCACCTATTTATCAACCATATCCATATAATTTCGTGGACTTGGAAAACGGTAATGCTTGCTAGTAGTATCGATGCAATCTTGAACACAACATCTTCTTTGTTCATTTCTTCGTTTTTCCATTGGTATTACATATAATGTGTTCGATGCCATAATAAAAAATTGTCTAAAATTGTACCTTTTTGCACGACTTATATAAAATTTTTTAAATTATAAAAAATAAAACAAATACAAATATGGCGCCGTATTTGTCTAAACTCAACCACAGTATAGATAACAACCAGTATTCTCACTCTACCGCGGTACCTTTGATCTTTTTAGACAAAATTCGGTGACCTTGACGCCATATTTTCTGGACGAAAACCGTGGACTGGCCCTGCACATATGGACGCGACAGAGACGGCTTTGATTTATTTAACAAAATTGATTTTAATTTCAACCAATTTCAAAACTCTTCTTGCTACTCTTTCATTCTTCGAGAAATTAAAAAAAAAAAAAAACCTAAAATTGTTTTGCGTTGTATTTATGATTTTGTTTTCTAAAGTTTCACAACTATTTGTTACAGAACTGTCTTATACACTATCAAAAAAAAATCAAATGGAGAGTTATGCAACAGTTTTTAATAAATATGCTAGTTTTAAAGCTGTATGGTTATAAAGTAGAATAAAATGCAAAGTTTCATTTCAAAATTCAAATACAGAGTTTGAAATCAGTTAATATATTTTAATTATATCTCACTAAAAACACAAGAGGATGTGAACAAAACTCCTAAATATGTATATTGATTAGTGATTGATCTTACCTGTTCATTGTAATAGACTATTTTGACTTGTTATTTCGATATAAACGATTAAATAATGTGATGATGTTGATGTTTCCAAATAATCATTTTATTATTTTTTCTTTTAGTTTTGTTTTCATATTTTTGAGTAGGGAAATTTCTGTTATTGAATTTTAATAAATAGTACAAACGTACACGGCTAAATAAAGTTGTACAATATTTGAGTGGACTTTGTTTAAAAGGTGACTAAAAGTTATGGTACTAAGTCGAGAAACATGTTTTAATAATATTCGGCTTTACAGCTAATATGTCAAAATTCTTTTGAAAGAGAATGTCAAGTATACCTACTTATAAAGTCAGCAGAATCACCAGTAGGGATTTTTAGATTACCAAATGTGTCACCGGTTCTATTTTTATATACATTAACATATTGATATACAGTTTTAGCCGACAAATTAGTTACACTTTTTGAGTAGCTGTCTGGTATATTATTTTTAAATAATATATTAGGGCTGGGTAAACAAAATTTGCTACACAAAACATTTTTGTAAAACTTTTGGCCCCTTGAAGTACATTAAGAGACATCCTGTTTAAACTGATTACTGAATCTTCTACCTCTTGCCTTTTTTCTAGACTGTAAAATTTGAAAATTTATGAAATTAGCTAAATTTAACGAAGGACAAAATTTAGATGTAAGTGCCATGTAGTCTTCAATTGTCACATTATCGACACATTTCTTTTCTGTAGAATGTACAGAATGTTTTCTGAATTTTTTATTTAAATAATGGTTTTCCTTCCATAATTTTATAACTGTACTTCATAGCACAATTTTTCTTTGAGTTTTTTCTTACAATCCTTGTTGATGTACATTAGACGTCTAACGGAATTGTACAAAGTGCTAAAAGTAGCGTCATCCTGTTAATGGTAAGAATGTATTTGTGGAAATAAAAAATAAATTTTTAAATGAACTTCATTTATTATTACATGTTGCATTAGATATTACATTTATTTGTTTATTTAATAATAACAAAGGTGACAGACCCACTGTCAAAATTAGACAAAAATACATTGTAGATAAATACAATTACAGATAAAAATCAAATATACATGTATAAAACAAGTACACATTAAGTTTACAAAGTATCATTTTGTAGTTTAAAATTTCAGAAGTTAAACAAATTATATCTCATGAGCACTGGTTTGCATGTATGAGAAGTCAGATCATACCTATATTTGAACCATAATTAGTTCTGCGATGAGATATATGGAAATGTAAATTCTGAAGAAGTGGATTATTCTATAATTAATTGCTTTTGTTCAAATGTGATTTTGAATGATATTTTACATTTTTGTTTACTTGATCTTGATTAATGTCAATATAATTAATTATTAATTAATTAGAAGAAACACTCTAATACATTTTTATGGAATATGATCAGATATTTTAGTTATATCTCACTAAAAACATAAGATAATGTGAAGAAAACCCCTAAATGGGTATATTAATTATTGATTGATATTATCTGTTCATTGTAATAAAAAAGAGTATTTTGACTTATTATATTGTTATAAACAAGTAAATAATGTTTTATTGATGTTTCCAAATAATCAATTTATTATTTTTTCTTTTGGTTATATTTTCATGTTTTTCAGTCTTGAAATTTCTCTTCATGAATTGTAATGAATATTATAAACATACACAGCTAAATAAAGTTATACAATATTTTATTTTAATAATATTCGGCTTTGCAATTAATATGCCAAAGGAATATGAAAAGAAATTAGCTAAAGGAATTTAGGAGTATGGATTATTCTATAAACAATTGCTTTTGTTCAAATGTGATTTTGAATGATATTTTACATTGTTGTTTACTTGATCTTGATTAATGTCAATATAATTAATTAATACTCAATACATTTTTATGGAATATGATCAGATATTTTAGTTACATCTCACTAAAAACATAAGATAATGTGAAGAAAACCCCTAAATAGGTATATTAATTATTAATCGATATTATCTGATCACTGTAATAAAAAAAGAGTATTTTGACTTTTTATATTGTTATAAATAAGTAAATAATGCTTTATTGATGTTTCCAAATAATCAATTTATTATTTTTTCTTTTGGTTATATTTTCATGTTTTTCAGTTTCAAATTTCTCTTCATGAATTTTAATGAATAGTACAAACATACACAGCTAAATAAAGTTCTACAATATTTTAGTGGAAATTGTTCACAAGGGTGGCTAAAATTTATTGTACTAAATAGAGAAACATATGTTTTAATAATATTCGGCTGTACAGCTAATATGTCAAAATTCTTGTGAAAGAGACAGTCAAGTATACTAATAAAGTTAATAAAATCACCAGTAGGCATTTTTAGATTACCATATGTCTCACCAGTTCTATTTTCATATCCGTTAAATATGAATATACAATAGTATCTCACAAATTGGTTACACTTTTTGAGTATATGCCACATATTTCACAACTATGGAATTCTTAAACATTTTTTTATTAAATATCCACACAAATAGGTTATAAAATTTCAATTTTTCAATTGTCAATATACTTCTTTTCTGTAGACTGTAACTTCTGAAGTTTATTTTTTAAATAATGGTTTTTCTTCCTTAATTGTATAACTGTACTTCATAATACATTTTTTCGGGGAGTATTTATTGATAATTGTTGTGACACTTGAGTTGAACTTGGTGTTACTGGAAGTGTAGTTACATGTTCAGGTTCTCCATGGAATATGTTGTTTTTACCAGGAGTAATAGTAATATCCTGAAGTACAGTTATAGTGGATGGTTTATGTTTAATACTAACATTTTTCTCTATATCCATAGCTGAACTTTTCACTACTTCTAAAAGAAAAAGAGAAAGCTTACATATGTGTTACATCTTAATTATTTATTTTATTTACCTTCATTAATAGGACATCTTGGAAGACATGTTTTGGACTACTGCAGAATAAGTATGATCAAAAGTTGATGAGCCCTCTGTTAAAGGAAAGTTTGTGAGAACTGCAGAAGGTTGTAATCGATTTCTCATATCATTCAGAAACATCTTATTGTCGAAATGAGTACCATAAAGACGATGACTTCTATGTAAACGTTCTGCCTTATTCAATAAATCTTCTCGTCCACATGCCATTAACCAAATTTTTGCCTAAATACAAACATTTTTTTAATACACGATGAAACGTTAATAAATAATATAACATCTTAACATCTGTAATACACAATTTTAATCCTAATTTAACACTCACCTATTAACATCTTTTGGAAAGAAAACAATACTTTTCCTAGAATTATTACAACACTTTGTAGCTGCACAAGTGTGGCAAGGCTTTTTGTTTTTATTTTTGTACATATCGACGTACTTATACAACGTAATTGCGAAATAAAAAATGTATAAAGTTTATTTGTATCTATAAATACACAAAAAGTAAACAAATACAATGGCCTCTATATTATTAGATTCTAACTCGATGATATTATCAAAGAATATAGACGCTTATAGAAGAATCATTCACTGTTATTTTTGAAAGTGAGCAAAAAGTGGGATATAGATAAGGAAAAGTGGGACGAGTGGAACGCACGTGTTGCACGTGGTACCACTAAGGAGCGGTCATGTCAGCTGCGGCTCTACCATTGCTTCTAAAATATGAAAGAGTGGGGCAATAAATGCAACTTTAGATATTTTTATATGTAGATGCCGCGTGGTCGTAGAATAGGATTAAATTTTTGCGTTTTATAAAATTTTTTAAAGAAAATAATATTATTTTACCTTTTATTAATAATTTAATCTTTTTAGAAAAATTATTATGATTCAAAGTTTTAATTGAAATATGTACAAATCTTAAGTATAAATCAGTTTAAGACTATTTTGTAATAATTTCACCAATATTCATTCATTGTGAAAATTATGTTTTAGATACTACTAGTTGTTATTTTAAAACAAGATTAAATAGTACCCATACAGCGTAAAAACTTTCACATATAGGTACTATTCATTAAAATGTACTGTTAAAGTTTATTTTGTTATTTCAAAAATAAATCAGGAATGCTTTTTGTTGTTATTGAAAAATTATGGATGAAATGGAAGTTTGGAAGTTTTGGCGAAATGGAAAATTTCATAATTTAGTAAAAAGTTTCATTGAATACTTTTTTTTTTAAATTGAAATTTTTTAAAAATGTTTCGTTAATTTCTGGGCAGAAAAACAGTATAATAAAAAGTTATGTGACGGTTTTTCGTTGTGTTGGAACAAACCAATTTTTAATTCAAAGTTATACAATTAAAAAAATAAATACTTTGAATATTGTAAACATCATACATTTTTAAGTTTTAAAATTAAAAATTTAAATTGACAATAAATATTTTATTGTGAAAAAACAAAAAAAAGACAACAAAAAAAAAGTTTGCAAATCAATGACATCGAAATTTGTTTCGGCGTAGATGCAAAGTTACCCGTTCGCACTCCTTTCCCACTTCCCCCTAACTACATATTTCATTATGAAATTTTCATGATAGATTTAAGCCGACGGCCACGGCACCACGCTGTGAGTTTATGCAGCCACCCTCTTAAACCGTAACCAAATCGCCCATTTGAACTGCGCTTCTATAAGCGTCTATATTCTTTGATATTATTTATCTATGACAAATGACAATGGCCAATGACCAATGAGAGCCGTCAAATTTTTCGGAGTCCAGAGAAAATGGCGTCGCTGTCTGCGCGAGTAAAATGCGCGAACTTTCGCGCCAAAGCGCAGTGGGAATACTGGTTGTTGTCTATACTGTGACTCAACTTTGAATTGACCACAGCACACTCCCTCCGCGCAGGAACGAGACTAGCAGCGCCACCAAACAAATGGGAGCGAAATCCGAACGTGATTTGATCTTGGCTATCCCTGTTACCAATCTAGGTGTAATTTTATTTATGGTTTTATACTGGAAATAATTTAATTACATTTATCACCTGTACTTACAAAAAATTGTTTTCTCTTACTTTCATATTTTCTATGAGCAACACTATTTTCTATTTACACTTTTACACCACATAATATACAAACATGGTACAATGAACAAGTCCTATAAATTTACCTATTTCCCTCTTACTACACTATCATAAAACCCTTTTATTTTGTTCCATATGTTTAAAACTTTTTTTACAATTCAAGATGATTACAAAAAGACAAAACAAAATTAAATTTGTAATGGCGTACCAACTACTACCAACACCATTATTCATTCATTTTTCATTAGAGAGTTTTTGTGCAAGCAAATACGTATACGTAACGTATCTTTTTGACATATAAGCATGCGCATTAATGGTTGAACTAACGTATCTAGATACGTATTACCTAACGTAACGGGCTGGTACGTTACGTTCATACGCATCCCTATCGAGCCGAAGGTAACCGAATGCACAAGGGAATCTTACACGATTACCAAAATTTCAACATCCACATTTCATAAGCACACTGGTATGTGTATTTTTACATTTGTGGTTACGTATATTTGTTTTGATTTTTATAAATAATGGAAAGCAGTAGAAAACGACTTCACTTAATTCAAAAGCGAAAAATATTTTTAATGGTATCAAAATTAAAGCGGCAGTATAGTCGTGCAAGATGTGGAGAAGAAGGGCATCTTCTATGTCTTCGTCTTCTTCATCATCAATAAAGGCACCTACATTTAATATCGCGTCCATATTAAAAATTAAAAATTCAAGTTTTTATAGAAAACAACACCAAAATTTCAACACAAAAATATAAAGTAAACTGAGATATTTAAGAAACGATAAATAATAAAGCAAATAATAAACTGAAAGATCATTACCACGAACAAACTGTGATAATAAATGGGTTTTGTATTCTTGTGTACTCTGGTGACGTAACTCAAGCATCCCCACCCCAGTCGGAAGAGGCAACCGTAGTAAGTCTACGAACCGTGACCATAGTCATGAATTCTATACCACTATCCGTTCACTCAGCTTACTCAGAATCCTAGCTTTAAGTGAGAGCCTCTCACTATTAAGAGATTAAATACTTTGCTGATTTTTTAATTGAAAAAAGAAGAATAATCATAAATAATGGGTGTACATTCATTAAAACTTTTCATTTGTAAATATTATTCTCTTTTTGAAGTTAGACTTCTATACGCGCGGTCGACGTTGGAAATTTGCAAGAGAGTGAATCGGTGAAATCATTACATATATGTAAGATATGAGTAAGAAAGAGACAGAAGATATATTTTCTCTCTCTTTCTCTATCGGGAATAAAAATGTTCATTTTGTATAATATTTAATATTTTATATATATATATATATATATATATATATATATATATATATATATATATATATATATATATATATATTTATATATATATATATATATATATATATATATATATATATATATATATATATATATATATATATATATATATATATATATATATATATATATATAAGTGCACTCGTAAGTGAATGGGATGTTTTCGGTCAATTTGGAGATAAAAAAGACAAGAGTTGTGCTGCTTTATCTATTTTTTGAAGACGTTTCGCCCACTGTTCAATGAGCATCATCAGTTCATCTAAAAGAGTGTTATTAGCGATACATCTAATATGAAAAACAATTAAGTAAATGATCTTAACTTTAAAAGATCTGTAGCTTTAAAATGTTATTATTGTGAAGAAACATCAAAAATTAATCTACTAAATACATCAGCAAAAACACAGAAACACAGAACGCCCGAAGATTCCCAATTTAAGTAATTTTATATTAATTTTTTTTTAATTTAACTTTTGAAAACATTGATTGATTATAAAATCTATCAAAAAATGTAATTGTCAATTTTGAAATGTTATATTAAGGGCCGGTTCTACAATGCGAGTATATACTGAGAATAAAGTTATACTTGGAATAACTTCATAAATGGTGTTCTACAAACAAAGAATAAACAAGGAATAAGATAATCAGAGTATATCTATAGAATAACTTTATCCCTCCAAAGTGAAGCAGATATACCAAGTATAAATTTATACTGCATTTCCATTGGTCGGTCAGGGGTTGTCAAATCTGAGATATTTTAACCTCACTTTATGCCATTCGATCTTTGAACTGCGGTTTTGTTTGTTTTTATATATAAATTAAAAAATTTTGATATAGATCCAGTTAACATTAATATTTTTGAATCTGATGATGAAGATTTTGAAGAAAGAATACCTAGGCTAAAGCATCCAAAAACTTTTAGAATTCGGTATGAATTAGATATATATTTATGTAGCATTTGAAGTTTTAAAGAAATTAAACTTTTAAGGACTAATTATTTTGAAGAGTTTGACGAATAAAAATTCTTCTAGGCGCAATAGACTGCACCCACATCCGTATCCAATCACCAGGTGGAGATCAAGCTGAATGTTATAGAAACCAAAAAGGATATTTTTCATGGAATGTTCAGACTGTATGCGATGCAGAATTGAGAATAATGGACATAGTGGTGCAGTGGCCAGGATCAACACATGATCAAACAATTTTTAATAACTCTAGATTGAAAGCTCGCTTAGTAGAAAGAAAATTTGGTACAAATTCTGTTCTGCTGGGCGACAGTGGATATGGTATTAACAATTATTTGATAACACCTCTAGCAGCTTCAAGTCAACCTGCAGAAATTTTATTTAACGAGTCAAATCAGAACTAGAAACTGTAGAAAGATCTTATGGAGTGTGGAAATGTAGATTCCCTATTTTATTTTCAGGTATCCGAGTATCCCTTGAAACTTCCCAGGCTATTATCGTAGCAACTTCAATTTTGCATAACTTAGCAATGAATGAAAAAGATGGTGAACCGCCAAATGAGGTGCATATTAATGAAGAATTGCATGAAAATAATGTGTTAGAAAATAGTGACATCATCATCATAAATAATCATTTTGTGGATTTGTTATAAAGAAATATGAATAAAATTCTTTTGGAAAAAAATTTTTAATTTCGATACATTATTAGTAGCCCGATCAATGAATATAACATTTTGCCAAAAACAAAAAAAATAAATCAAGGACGAAAATTTGGGAATAGATAGCTGAAACTGTCTATTACTAAATAAATAAAAGTTTACAATCCTAAAGTACCTTTATTTTGAAAAAAAAAATCAACATGGTTGATTGAATATAATAATGGTTGAAAAATATTGATATGTTTTAATACAACACAGCGCAAATTTTATATGCTTACAAGTAATATAAAATTTTAAATATGAATATTGCACAAACATTTTAGATTGTAAATGCAAAGAAAATTTTAATTTAAATGACGAAATATGACGAAAAATATTTGTTGCTCTTAAAAACTGTATGTGTTTAGTTTTAAATATATTTTTCTAAATTAAATCAATTATAATTTACACTACACCACACCAACAATAGCCAGCACCCTATTACTAACACCCCATACTTTTATGTCGGATTCTTCGGGACTCCCACTTTGTGGTTTTCTTCCAAAGCATTTTAGCTGTCCTTCCTGTACCACAATTAGAATTAAATTTTATTGACAATTTCAACCACTCCTTATCTTTCATGGCACTTGTTGTTGTGTCAGTTTTCTTTTTCTTACATTCTAAAAACAAAATTAAAATTTCTGTATATGTAAAGTTGTTACATCTTTTTTTTATCCATTTTATATTAATTTTGCAAAATATAATAATATAAACGTAGAATAAAACCAGATAAAGCGAATCAATTTCTTTAAATTTTAAACAAATTTTACAGTAGTGATGGCTGCCTAATACTGGAACTGATTACCTGGAACTGATCTTTACGGTTGGAACCGTGGAACAACCGATCCACTAGAAAACATATAGGTCCAAGTACGAGTACGAGTCCGACTGCACGAACACCGAACACAAACTCAGCGTTTACAGTTATGACAACCGCCAAATGTCACTGTCAATAACAGTTTGAACTAATTTTGAGAATATCAGATCTACTATTTCATTTTTCATTAGTGTTCTGTGGTTTTACCCAGAATAACTATTCCGCTGTCGATTTCACAATGTAGAACCAGTATTCCATAGCACACTACCACCTAGCATTGAAACTTCCGTGTTAAGGAATAAAACAATGATTGGCGCATCACCTAGTGATCGGGCGCGTAACTATATATACATGGCGCTAAATTCAAAAGTTTAGTAATATTACCTAGGATTGTGAACTCATTTTAAAGTAAAGGAAAATCGATATAATCCTAAAATAACAAGAAAAATCCTTATCCTATAGGATAATAAATATTTTTCGTATACTTTTTGGGTTTTCTTGTTATGTTGGGACTATATTTATTTTCCATTACATTAAAATGCCAAAGTGGTTAAAAAAATTAAAGAATAAAATATAGAATAAAATCTTTATTTATAAAAATGTTACAAGAAATGTTATATGTGTTACAAGAAATATTAATAATACAAGCCACGTGTAGTATAATTTAGTTTTCTTAATGTTGTGACAAGAACTGGTCAGTATTTAAATAATTGTTTTGTCATTCTTATCAAGTTTTATGTGAATAAAAGACATTTTACTACAATTTTATTCGCATAAATTTACAATGGGGAAGTACTTTAGACCAGATAAACTAGAGGCTGATCCAAACTGTCAAACTTCCACCAAAGAATTCAAACATTGGTAAGTATATAACATTCAAGAATTTTTTAGAAAGCAATGAATCTAAAGATAAATCCCTAGAAGATAAAGATAAGTACATGCTTTTAAAAAATTAATCTACGATTACATAAGCGAAGCAATCAATCTGGAAAACCAATTGCTTTTTTCACACATACCCTCACAGAATGAAAACATTATGCAATTGAAAAAAAAGCAAATGAGTTGAAGTATTAAAAAAAATGCAGACATTATCTGGTAGAAAAGCAATTCTAACCAATTACAGATTAAATCACTATTTGGTTTATATAGAATGACGGTATATATCAAATCTAACAAGGAGAACTAGCTTTACTTCTAAAAAACAAAGGATAAAAACAATGGATGAAAAAAACGAACAATGGATAAGGTAAATAATTTATTTCTAAGGTATGCTTAAAGTTTTCACCCAGAATGTAAGCTTTGCTAAAACCTGATATAGTAACTTTATTTGCTCAGTATAAACTCCAAACAACAGAGGATAATAATGTTTTTATGCCTGAAATGACAAACACAATTACAATCAACAGATTTTTTCACCAGTATGTCACCTTAAGATCAGTCATCCCATCCCTATCATCAACAGAATAGGAAAGATCCCTGTCGACACATTCAAATTTATTTATTCATAACTCTGAACGCCTTACCACTGTCTGTGTGGATGCAGGCTAATATACGGGACAAGCCGATTAAATGTTACAACTTACAATATACAAAATAGTGGTTAAGTACACAGTGTTTTACGATAATAAAATTAAATAATGTGAAATAAAAATATATTATGTACACAAACACATGCATGTACACACACACACACACACACACACACACACACACACACACACACACACACACACACACACATATATATATAAAATTAAACATGTAATTACATTTTAAAACCTATAAACCCAACAGTTAGTTCTATGATTCTAAAATCCAGCACAATAAAGGTGGAAAAATAACATAACAAAAATAAAAATATATGTAAAGTATTACCTAGTTACAATAAAAACATGAAGTATTTTACACAGTTAAGTTTCCAAACTCTATGGTACCAGTAACTCTTCTACTAATATTTATATATTTATTGAGGGACATATTAAATATTTACATTTAGGTTGTTTAACAAAGATAAGTATCTATTCACTGGGCTATTAGCACCATAGGTTGTTCTACAAAATGGAACATTAAAAGTACATAGATGAGGCAAACCATGGTAATATGGTACTCTAAGACCAATCTCACTCACAAGAGAGGGACAGATCCCTCCTCACACTTAAAGCAGGCAAGCTCATATACCTCTCCATGATAGTGTAGTCATGGTCTGCTAATCTAATCCAACTTTGAAAGGCGCACACCTGTAGAAATTTATGCCGAACCCTCTCTAAGGTGATCCTTTTTAAGATAGTTGTTGAACCACTACCTACAAATAATTCAAATACTAAGCTAAGTAAGACTGGTTTTATAATATATAATTTTAGGTTAAATTTATAAACTAATTTGTAAAAGGTCAGATATAATGTGAATAAAAATATAGGTCAGTGGTATAATAGTTCTTACCTGGTCCTGGTAAAAACAAACTCGGAACGGCTGGTCTCGTAATACCGCTATTTCCAACATTGACTATATCTTCCTCTTTAAAACGACTAGCGCATACACGAAATTTGTTATAAATAGTTTCTTTTGCAGCATTCTCTAATTAGGGCTCTTAACAGCATTCACCCATTTATCAAACATATCCATATAATGTCCTGGACTTAAAAAACGGTATCGCTTGCCAGTAGTATCCATGCAATCTGGAACACATCTTTTTTTGTTCCTGTTCTTCGTCTCTACATTGTTATTCCATGTAATGTGTTCGATTCCATAATAAAAAATCGTCGAAAATTGTACGATTTTGCACTATTTATATAAAAAAAATTTAAATTATAAAATAAATTATAAGAAATAAAACAAATACAAATATGGCGCCGTATTTGTCTAAACTCAACTTTGACTTGATCACAGCACAGCACACTCCCTCCGCGCAGGAACGAGACTAGCAGCGCCACCAAACGAATGGGCGCCTAATCCGAACATGATTTGACCTTGGCTATCCCTGTTACCAATCTAGGTGTAATTTTATCTATGCAGTATTCCCACTCCGCTTTGGCGCGAAAGTTCGCGCATTTTACTCGCGCAGACAGCGACGCCATTTTCTCTGGACTCCGAAAAATTTGACGGCTCTCATTGGTCATTGGCCATTGTCATTTGTCATAGATAAATAATATAGAGGCCATTGTATTTGTTTACTTTTTGTGTATTTATAGATACAAATAAACTTTATACATTTTTTATTTCGCAATTACGTTGTATAAGTACGTCGATATGTACAAAAATAAAAACAAAAAGCCTTGCCACACTTGTGCAGCTACAAAGTGTTGTAATAATTCTAGGAAAAGTATTGTTTTCTTTCCAAAAGATGTTAATAGGTGAGTGTTAAATTAGGATTAAAATTGTGTATTACAGATGTTAAGATGTTATATTATTTATTAACGTTTCATCGTGTATTAAAAAAATGTTTGTATTTAGGCAAAAATTTGGTTAATGGCATGTGGACGAGAAGATTTATTGAATAAGGCAGAACGTTTACATAGAAGTCATCGTCTTTATGGTACTCATTTCGACAATAAGATGTTTCTGAATGATATGAGAAATCGATTACAACCTTCTGCAGTTCTCACAAACTTTCCTTTAACAGAGGGCTCATCAACTTTTGATCATACTTATTCTGCAGTAGTCCAAAACATGTCTTCCAAGATGTCCTATTAATGAAGGTAAATAAAATAAATAATTAAGATGTAACACATATGTAAGCTTTCTCTTTTTCTTTTAGAAGTAGTGAAAAGTTCAGCTATGGATATAGAGAAAAATGTTAGTATTAAACATAAACCATCCACTATAACTACTTCAGGATATTACTATTACTCCTGGTAAAAACAACATATTCCATGGAGAACCTGAACATGTAACTACACTTCCAGTAACACCAAGTTCAACTCAAGTGTCACAACAATTATCAATAAATACTCCCCGAAAAAATGTATTATGAAGTACAGTTATACAATTAAGGAAGAAAAACCATTATTTAAAAAATAAACTTCAGAAGTTACAGTCTACAGAAAAGAAGTATATTGACAATTGAAAAATTGAAATTTTATAACCTATTTGTGTGGATATTTAATAAAAAAATGTTTAAGAATTCCATAGTTGTGAAATATGTGGCATATACTCAAAAAGTGTAACCAATTTGTGAGATACTATTGTATATTCATATTTAACGGATATGAAAATAGAACTGGTGAGACATATGGTAATCTAAAAATGCCTACTGGTGATTTTATTAACTTTATTAGTATACTTGACTGTCTCTTTCACAAGAATTTTGACATATTAGCTGTACAGCCGAATATTATTAAAACATATGTTTCTCTATTTAGTACAATAAATTTTAGCCACCCTTGTGAACAATTTCCACTAAAATATTGTAGAACTTTATTTAGCTGTGTACGTTTGTACTATTCATTAAAATTCATGAAGAGAAATTTGAAACTGAAAAACATGAAAATATAACCAAAAGAAAAAATAATAAATTGATTATTTGGAAACATCAATAAAACATTATTTACTTGTTTATAACAATATAATAAGTCAAAATACTCTTTTTTATTACAATGAACAGATAATATCAATCAATAATTAATATACCCATTTAGGGGTTTTCTTCACATTATCTTATGTTTTTAGTGAGATATAACTAAAATATCTGATCATATTCCATAAAAATGTATTAGAGTGTTTCTTCTAATTAATTAATAATTAATTATATTGACATTAATCAAGATCAAGTAAACAAAAATGTAAAATATCATTCAAAATCACATTTGAACAAAAGCAATTAATTATAGAATAATCCATACTCCTAAATTGCTTTAGCTAATTTCTTTTCATATTCCTTCCCGTTCACTTCTTCAGAATTTACATTTCCATATATCTCATCGCAGAACTAATTATGGTTCAAATATAGGTATGATCTGACTTCTCATACATGCAAACCAGTGCTCATGAGATATAATTTGTTTAACTTCTGAAATTTTAAACTACAAAATGATACTTTGTAAACTTAATGTGTACTTGTTTTATACATGTATATTTGATTTTTATCTGTAATTGTATTTATCTACAATGTATTTTTGTCTAATTTTGACAGTGGGTCTGTCACCTTTGTTATTATTAAATAAACAAATAAATGTAATATCTAATGCAACATGTAATAATAAATGAAGTTCATTTAAAAATTTATTTTTTATTTCCACAAATACATTCTAACCATTAACAGGATGACGCTACTTTTAGCACTTTGTATGATTCCGTTAGACGTCTAATGTACATCAACAAGGATTGTAAGAAAAAACTCAAAGAAAAATTGTCCTATGAAGTACAGTTATAAAATTATGGAAGGAAAACCATTATTTAAATAAAAAATTCAGAAAACATTCTGTACATTCTACAGAAAAGAAATGTGTCGATAATGTGACAATTGAAGACTACATGGCACTTACATCTAAATTTTGTCCTTCGTTAAATTTAGCTAATTTCACAAATGTTCAAATTTTACAGTCTAGAAAAAAGGCAAGAGGTAGAAGATTCAGTAATCAGTTTAAACAGGATGTCTCTTAATGTACTTCAAGGGGCCAAAAGTTTTACAAAAATGTTTTGTGTAGCAAATTTTGTTTACCCAGCCCTAATATATTATTTAAAAATAATATACCAGACAGCTACTCAAAAAGTGTAACTAATTTGTCGGCTAAAACTGTATATCAATATGTTAATGTATATAAAAATAGAACCGGTGACACATTTGGTAATCTAAAAATCCCTACTGGTGATTCTGCTGACTTTATAAGTAGGTATACTTGACATTCTCTTTCAAAAGAATTTTGACATATTAGCTGTAAAGCCGAATATTATTAAAACATGTTTCTCGACTTAGTACCATAACTTTTAGTCGCCTTTTAAACAAAGTCCACTCAAATATTGTACAACTTTATTTAGCCGTGTACGTTTGTACTATTTATTAAAATTCAATAACAAATTTCCCTACTCAAAAATATGAAAACAAAACTAAAAGAAAAAATAATAAAATGATTATTTGGAAACATCAATAACACATTATTTAATCGTTTATATCGAAATAACAAGTCAAAATAGTCTATTACAATGAACAGGTAAGATCAATCACTAATCAATATACATATTTAGGAGTTTTGTTCACATCCTCTTGTGTTTTTAGTGAGATATAATTAAAATATATTAACTGATTTCAAACTCTGTATTTGAATTTTGAAATGAAACTTTGCATTTTATTCTACTTTATAACCATACAGCTTTAAAACTAGCATATTTATTAAAAACTGTTGCATAACTCTCCATTTGATTTTTTTTTTGATAGTGTATAAGACAGTTCTGTAACAAATAGTTGTGAAACTTTAGAAAACAAAATCATAAATACAACGCAAAACAATTTTAGGTTTTTTTTTTTAATTTCTCGAAGAATGAAAGAGTAGCAAGAAGAGTTTTGAAATTGGTTGAAATTAAAATCAATTTTGTTAAATAAATCAAAGTCGGCTCTGTCGCGTCCATATGTGCAGGGCCAGTCCTCGGTTTTCGTCCAGAAAATATGGCGTCAAGGTCACCGAATTTTGTCTAAAAAGATCAAAGGTACCGCGGTAGAGTGAGAATACTGGTTGTTATCTATACTGTGGTAGAACGCTCGGAAGGTTATACTTGGAATAAACTCAAGTATAAGTTATACTCAGAATAGTTATTCTCCAATTTATACTTGGATTGTAGAACGAAATTTTGAAATGTTATATTAACAACGGCACGGCTAGGGTTCTTGACTGTTACGATCATATCATGCAAAATGAAGTATTTGAAAGCTCGAATGCCAGAACTGACAATCAGCTGGTGAGATTGAAGGAAAAGTTTTGTAGATGCCAACATAAATGTTATGATATAATAAAAGAAGTTGAAGAAGAAACCAATAATTAAAAGTAGAATACGGAAGAATCAATTTTGTAGTATTAGTGCATGGTAAATTTGGCTTAAGTTGCTGATATTAGTTCTCTTATTTAATCCATTAGGTTGTTTCAAAATATGACACATCTCCATAAACTGTCTCTTATAAGATTACGTTCTCTACAGAGAATTCTAACATCATCGAAATTCAAAGTATGTTTGGTGTTGATTGCATGTTCTGCAAGGGCACAAGTATGTTTAGAAAGTTTAATGTCACTACGATGTGAAGTAAGGCATTAAATGCAAAATTTTAAAATAAAATAAAAATTTACAACATAATCCGAGTTGTTGCTTTTTTATTTTTATCTTCCACAAACATTTTTTGAAGTAATACTTCTATACGCGCGTTCGACGTTGGAAATTTGTGTGTAGTCGTATATAGCATTTTTCATATAAAAATGCTTGCACGTCACAATAATATAAATTTTATGAAATAACTCTTTAAGTCTAATATTTCACAAAATAATAGTTTTAATTAAATATGTTAGACAATTGTACGCAACTGATACGGAAATACTTCAATTTTTTTGACAGTTCAGCGTGTGGTAAAATTGTTTAAAGTGTTGCCGCTTTTTTAGAGTAAGAATTTTGTTTATGTTTTGATTTCTTACACAATTTGATCATAATATATTATATATTATAAAATTGTGTTTATAAAAACATATTAAATTTGGATTAATAGCTTTAAAAACTAATTATTGTTGTGTATTGTGATTGTGCTATGCCAAAACAACTAAATAGTCTGTAGAATGCTGATAAGCTTTCATATAGGATAGATTATTTTGAACAAGAAATAATGGCGGGACGTTTTTATTATTAATGCTCTAAAAGTGGTAAGTTTAAAATTTAGAATATATAATTTTCTATTAAAATGTTTTGTATTTTAGTGCATTGCAGCAAATCTTAAAACTAAGTGTATTTACTGTTAATATAATAGTTTGACAAATATTTGACATTTTAAAAATTCCTCACTAACTATTCTGATGTTTTGACAACACTGTGGGGTTCTGACCATAGATAAAATTACACCTAGATTGGTAACAGGGATATACTCCATTCGCTTAGCTCGGGCATATTTTGACACATTCATTGTTGGAAACCTACAACACAACAATTCCTACTTCTCAGTATTAATAGCTCAAGTATCTTACTATTGCAGACTTCTTTCTTTAAAAAAAGAAGAATTATTCTAAATAGTGTAAGGGTATACTAAACCCATCAAATTTTACTATTAATATTGGCTATGAGTACGTGTGCTTTGTTGTATAGTAATTTCCAGCCACTTTTAGTATGTCAAAAAGTAACTTCGCAAAAAAATAATTACTAAATTCACTAGACAGTTCGGACTGGGAATAGCGAACCGAGTATAGCCAAGATCACGTTCGGATTTCGCTCCCATTCGTTTGGTGGCGCTGCTAGTCTCGTTCCTGCACGGAGGGAGTGTGCTGTGGTCATGGACCTATAAACATAGATGGACCCAGCAATAAGATACCTTAAACACACACTGTTTTGAAGCTTCGATATTCCTGGACAAGAGGGTAAAGGGGAGTAAAACGGGTATCGATAGACTGTGATACTTCCTCAATGAGCATAAGCGTGCTTGAATTTTTACTCGCGGGGATAATTATTCAGACGTTAATAATTGGAAGTAGTAATAATGTATAAAAACACGTTTTTATAGAAAAAATAAAATACAATTTTATTTGCTTTAAAATTAATACAATAAAATATAGTTGAGCTCAAGTTAATTTTTTAATAGGTATCAAATAATCCTACGATAAAAAAAAACAATTAAAAAATATACATTTGTCAACTTTAAGTACATACCTATATTTATTGATAATGTGTTAAAACATATTCTTTCAAATTGTGACAAATTTGTTTTAATACAATATGAATAGATTCCTCGTAGTAAGGGTTTCTGCTACAAAATTATTTATTGATCATTCCAATGCTCTTGCTGGCATTTGACATAAAATTATTTGCAAATATACCTACTTATTAAAAAGTAGGCGTGAAAATGTATAAATTATTGGAAAGCTATTTACCGAACAGAAATATTAAAGTAAAAATGGTAAATAGACATAATAGAAGATGTTGGTATAGAAATAAATTTTTATTGATTGCGAAATAAAACAGTCTTAGTAAGAACGCTTCTTATGCGCACGGTGTTAGCATCTAAAGTAGTCCTCGTTTCATGATGAATTCCAATTTTAAAATATTTCTCAAGAACCAATTTTAAAAGTTGCATAGAGTGACCATCGATTGCATCTTCATCATACATATAGTCACCAAAATGCTTATAGATTGATTTTGCGACATTTTTTATGATTTTATTAATCAAAATATTCATAAGGTTTTTAACTCGTCTGTTGTAGATATTTATAGTTTTATTAAAAAATCTGAAATATTTTTCAGCTTCCTTACAAGTTTAAATAACCAAAAAGGATGCTTTTGAAAGGTTTTTATACTGTTTTCTCTGTTGAAGTTTAGAGTTAGTTTCATCATTAATCAATATTATTTGGAAACCTACATAGAAAAATAAATGAGTTTTATTCATTTCACTAATTTATTGTTAATTCATGAGAAATATTAAATTAAAAAGCTACTAAACAGATCTTTTTAATCAGATGATGTCTACTTACAATTTAAAAATATCTATACTAATTTCATGAACTAATATCTTGTTCAATACATTAATTGATATGAATAAACCCAATGGTACGCCTATGAAAGACATATTTTAAAATGTAAACACACAGGCCTCCTCAGTTCGTCATCTTAAATAATGTAAACAAACAGTACGTAGTACCTACAAATTAAATGAGACATTGGGATGTAAACATTTCGTTTTTTTTGCAAATTCAAAACTGTAGCACCATTATTATAATTTATTTATTTCACTATTTACAAATATCACTTAAAATACAGCCAAAATATCGAAAAACAACTTTTCCTCATCTTGGGTAAAAAGTAAATAAACATGGGTAAAAAGTAAATAAACATGGACATGACATGGAACAGCATTTGAAGTTTGACGTAGAGAGCCATAAGACAGAGAAATGTAAACACCGTTGCCATTAATAAATAGGTTTCAGTGCTTCTACATATAAAATAATTGGTTGATATCTGTTATACGCTATTATTAAATGATATGCACACTATGTGCACACTTGATGTTTTAATTACAATTAAATATATTAATATAAGTAATAAATTATTATTTTGGTTTGATAGCACCTGTAGAGTATAAAATAAATATAGTAATATTTTCAGCGATACGTGAATAAGATACTTTAATAAAAAAATGTGACAACATTTGAAGGTGCTGAGAATGTGACCTAGTCAAATAATTTTGGCTTCACATTTTTATGTAAATAACTGAGTCCATCTGTGTTTATACGTCCATGGCTGTGGTCAATTCAAAGTTGAGATTAGACAAATACGGCGCTATATATTTTTTTTTTATTTAAAGAGAAAGTCGCATCCACCTAATGGTTATTAGCGACGGATCTGTACAATTTTACAAGAATAGTTATATTACATGGTTATAAAAAAGATTTTTTTTTCCTACACAATATTACTAAAAAAAAAATCAGTAATACTATACAAAAAAAGTTAAATCCTATGGAACACATCGATAGCTTGTAAATAATCTATTAAGTTCTTTGAATAACTATTTTGACCTAACACAACTGATAAATTTGAATCTATATTATAAAGAGATTGTTTTATTTGTATTTGTTTTATTTTTTATAATTTAAAATTTTTTATATAAGTAGTGCAAATAGGTACAATTTTAGACGATTTTTTATTATGACATCGAACACATTATATGGAATGCCAATGGAAAAACGAAAAAATGAACAAAGAAGATGTTGTGTTCCAGATTGCATGGATACTACTAGCAAGCATTACCGTTTTCCAAGTCCACGAAATTATATATATGGATATGTTTGATAAATGCGATAAATTTATGCGACTAAAATTGTAGTAAAATGCCTTTTGCAGAATTAGGCTTTTATTCACATAAAACTTGACATAAGAATGACAAAACAATTATTTAAATACTGACCAGTTGTTGTCACAACACTAAGAAAACTAAATTATACTACACTTGGCTTGTATTATTAATATTTCTTGTAACACATATAACATTTCTTGTAACATTTTTATAAATAAAGGTTTTATTCTATATTTTATTCTTTAATTTTTTTAATCACTGACATTTTAATGTAATGTAAAATAAATATAGTCTTAACATAACAAGAAAACCCAAAAAGTATACGAAAAATATTTATTATCGTATATGATAAGGATTTTTCTTGTTATTTTAGGATTATATCGATTTTACTTTACTTTAAAATGAGTTCACAATCCTAGGCAATATAACTAATTTTTTGAATTTAGCGCCATGTATATATAGTTACGCTCCCGGTCACTAGGTGATGCGCCAATCATTGTTTTATTCGGTAACACGGAAGTTTCAATGCTAGGTGGTAGTGTGCTGTGGTTCTGACGTCCGTAAATCTTGAATGACGTGCACGCATTTTTACATGAAAAATACTATACATATGTACTTAATTGGTATCATAATTTCGAGTCGGTCAAAATTTAACTAATGAACAATTAAATAGTTAAATTTACTGGACAGTTGGGACGGGACTGCGATCAGTGAACACGGTATAATTATTCTTTTTACTTACTTCTCTTCTTATTCTTTTTCCTTACTTCTTCTCTTCTTTTTTCTTAACTGTCAGGACTCAGAAGTCACATGTCATGTCAGTAATATCGAGATGTGTCATGTCAACATAAAAACAAAAAAAATTATTAATTGGTTGTTAATTTAATATAATCTCCAAATATGCTTTACAGAATATTATCTAATGGCTTTAACAGTTGAACAGTGCGATGTCTTATTGGGAATATTAGAAAATCACAATGTTCGTAATTTTACCCTAGAAGCTCTTTCAAATGAAGTACATAAGAAGTTTGAATCTTCACATTTCTTTAAAGTGGGATCTTGTATTGTTACTTTATTACAGGATAATTTGTTAACAGACCCAGAACAACGTCTAGCAGCAATTACTCTGTTATATGAACTATATCGTGGAGAACCCATTGCAAATACTCCTTTTGCTAATGTATTTATTCATCTACTGAATCCTCCAGAACAACAAAGCAGTGTCGGAGCTCCAAAGTTGGAATATCCTGGACAGTTGCCTAGAATAACTGCCCCAGAAAAACATTTTATAGTTCAACTATTGGCTGATAAACCTAAGGATGCTCTACTAAAAAAGACTGCTGCACAAATTGTTAACTCAGATGTGCCATCACAAGTAAGTCATATTTTTAAAGTGGGTTCAAGTATAAATAATATGTTCCCTCTCTCCAGAGGCACAGAGTTCCAGTTTAAATGTCCAGTGTTTATTAACACTAATATTAATATTAAGTCATACTATGTAGCAACAATGAAGGTAAGATGTTCCGGAACTGTTTTCTTGTGGCATGTTAAATATTATTTTGGATGGATTAAACCATCATTGAATGTAATAAGAATTACATTTTACATTTGTTTTCATGTTTGATGGTTCATTATTAGTATATTATTCGCATGGCTAATAAATGGGCCGGCACCGACCCAGCTACTATATAAATCATGATATTCTAAAACTCTAACAAGAAATGCATATGTTTCTCAATGTAAATTCTGGTTAGTATGTCCTTGACCAGTAACTCTTAGGATTTTGTTTGAACTTAGTTCATAGTCAACCAGTGACAAAGTAAAGTTTATTCAGGGTTGGTCTGACCCCGAGGTGTGTTGCATGTTACATTTTTTGTGCGATAGGTATATATTTTTATATAATTTTAAGAACTTTGGTAAGCTTGAAATTTTTGTTTGTTAAATAATGTAAATATATATATTTGCCGTTGTATTGTAGCATAACAATGGCTTCCAAACATCCTATAAGTGAACAAGAGCTACAAGAGAGAATGAACAAATTCTTTTTAGAGAAAGATGAGGATGTTATTTCATAATGAAACTGATTCAGAAACAGATCCAGAGTCAGATTATCTGGATGAACAGAAAGTGTCAGAGAGTGAGGAGAGTGACATAGATTCATCAGTTGACATACAACTTTCTACTAGTCGATTAAAAAAGTGGACTGTGCAAAAACCAGAAAGAAGAGGAAGATGTCCACAAAAAATATAATATCATTGATGTGTAAAATCACCATTAGAAGCCTGGACCTTACTGTTCACTCAAAATATAATAGTTAATATTTCCCTTTATACTAATGAGGAAATTAAACAATAAAAATATACTTTTGGAAAACAAGCAGTCATATTACTGTAGAACCAACATAACTGAAACCCATGCTTTTATTGGATTACCCTTTTTTTTAGTGGTCATAAGTCAAATAAGTCATCTCATGTCAACATTGAGGAACTATGCTTTAAACAATATGAAATGTCGTTATATAGAGCAACAGTGTCAATGAAAGAGTTTAAACACTTATCTTCTTACTTACATCTTTATGACAAGCAACAAGTAGCAAATTAGCTCCTATAAGAGAGATATGGGACACAATGATGTTTATTCTGTGTTTACCTGGCTTCTAAACTAAATAAATATGATATTAAAATTGTCATAATGAATGACTCCAAAACATGGTATATGGTTAACGCTATTCCTTACATTGGTAAAGTTAATACTGAAAACGAGTCAGTTCTGTAATATTATGTAAAAGAACTTTCTAAGCTGATTCGTGGAACTAATAGGAATATAACTGTTGATGATTGGTTTTCTTCCATTGAGCTTTTGAACAAAATGCTTATTCAGTATAAAATTACTATGATTGGGACTTTAAGAAAAAACAAACAGGAAATATCTCCTTTGTTTTTAAATGGAAAAGTAGAACCAATAAAACCCTAGTGTTGTTTGCTCAAAAAAGAAACAAAGTGGGTGTTTTGTTGTCAACTATGTACTATTCAGATGAAATTGATCCTGAAAGTGGTAAGCCACAAGTTATATTACATTATAATGGCACTTAAGATGGCACTGATACTTTTGATAAACTTTGCCATGCCTATACAACAGCAAGAAGCATTCAACAATGGCCAATGTTATTATTTATGGAATGCTTGATCACAGCCCCATAAATGGTGCAGTGTTATATAATTTAGCAAATGAAAATAATAAATTACACACACTGATATACCTTAATCAGTTCACTTTTCAATTTACAGCACCTTTACTTAAAGTTGGGTTAAAAATTCCTACTTTTAATAGGACTCTTAAAGCCACAAGAACATTCAGACTCACAAACACCACAAAAAAATAGGCTGTTATTTGGTATAAGATTCTCATTTAACATTTTGTTACTTAAATACATTTGAATTTTCAAATATTCCTTCAACTTCTGCATTAACTGGAGGAAGAAGATTTACAGAATACCAGGAATTGTTGTTTTTGTTTGGTACTTCATATGTTTCATCAATTTCTGTTGTAACTGGGGGAAGTATTTACAGATGACATTGAATTGTTGGTTTCATTTGGTAGCTCATATGATTCAACAACTTCTGTGATAACTAAAGAAATAATGTTTACAGAAGAGCTAAATTTGTCATTTTCATTTGGTATGTTTGAACTGATTATAAAATTTGTTCCTGCAATTATTAAAAAATAAAACAAATAATACATAACAATTATTTATGACCAATAGCTTTACCATATACTGTATTTCTCTTATCATTCTTGTAAGAGTCCAATGAACTTGTTCCAACAACTTTACTATTATTATTGCCACTTTCTGCACTAAGTATTTACTTTATCTAATAAATGTTAAAGATCTTCTTCTGTATCTATTTCATTAATACAGTTCTTTGAAGTGAGAATCTGATAGGCCAACTTTTATTTTTGACCCAAACATTGCTCCTTAGAAAGACTGACTTATTCCTGCATGAAAGGTCATGTTTTTCATTAATTGCATAAATTTAAGGCCTTCAGACCATTAACACATTCATCTCCGTCCCTTTATTTAAGGGAAAACAGTGGGCCACTGAGATGTATTTGTGTAAACTAATTAATTTTTAAGGTTTAAAAAGTCATTTATAATAAATATAGGTACAAAAAAAATTGGTTACATAAAAAAAACTCGTTGGTGGCCACAGGGCAGAAAATGTGTCGGTTGAATTAAAAAAAAATATTTATTTATTTACACACCTTACAAACACTAGGTATAGACTAATAGTAATTACATGTAAAGTGTTTAAGACAAAAAAAATACAATAAATGAATGACAGAAACAAAAGAATACAATAAACCCCTTAAACCTAGTGCTGATGAGCGAGCAATTTCTGAAGTCCACAGCTATTTACATTAAATATATCCACATGAGTCAGTCTATTAAATACTTCATTGCAAATTTTTAACATATTGTTTATTGGTGATATGTTTCTATAGAAATTTGTAAAAAATAGATCTAGGTTAGTTATCCTTAACCTACTCTTGGATACCCTAAAGTAAATAAACTCAATTAAACCACTTTGTGTACTTAATACTGTTAACAATAAAGTATATGAACATAATGGCCTGACTGTTTCTTCTAGTGGCAAGTGACCTCAACTGAAATGAGTCTAACATTATCCTGTATGAGACCACATTCTTGTTCTTATTTTTCCTTACATATAGAAATCATAAAAATCATTTTTGCACTTTTTCAATAATTTCTGAGTTTGAAAATGCAGTAAGAGACCAGATGATTGAAGCATATTTCATATGTGGTCTCACCAGGGCATTATAGAGTTTTATAATTGTGCTTATTCTGAAATTTTTGCTATTTCTACTGACAAAACTCAAAGCACGATAAGCTCTGTTAGTTATTTCATAAAAGTGTATATTGAACTTCATGTTGATTTTGAATTTAACTCCAAGAACCTTCATAATACTCACTCTCTCAACTGGATCATCATTAATATAATAATCTTCAATAACACTATTGAGTTTTCGCATATATGAAACTACTGCACACTTTTTAACATTAAGAGTCATTTTTGAATCATTAAATCATTGAATAACTGATCTTAGATCATCTTGCAATTTGACTGCATCTTCCTTATTAGAGATTGTTTTAAAAAGTTTAAAATCATCAGCATACATTAAGCTGTTACAAGATTTAATACAGTCTGGCAAGTCGTTAATAAATAAAATAAAGAGCAATGGTCCTAGTTTGCTCCCCTGTGGGACTCCTGAGAATGAAACATATTGGTGAGAAAAGTAATTACCCACTTTTACTGTATTCTTTCTATCTGACAAATAATATTTTAATAAATTAAAAAAAGCTTTTCTTGAGAAACCAAACTGTACCAATTTATTTAAAAGAATACAGTGGTTTACCTTATTAAATGATTTTTCGCAATCAGTATACAGAACGTCCCACTGTTCCCCTGCCTCAATAGTCTTAGCAATATGTTCAGAGAGAACACAGAGAGAAATTAGTTACTGTTGATTTGTCTCTTACAAAACCATGCTGGAATTTGCTGATTTTACTCTTAACATGCTCATATATATCATCATAAAGAATACTTTCAAAAATCTTAGCAATACTATATAACAGGCTGATAGGCCTGTAGTGTTGAATGTTATTTTTTTTATCTTTTTTATGTATTGGAGAAATTGTTGCCACTTTCAAAATATCTAGAAAATGTTCCTGTTCAATTGACATTAAACAAAAATGCCAGAGGTTTAGCCAAGGATTCAGCCATTCCCTTATAGATATAGGGTGGTATTGCATCAGGGCCTGTAGATTTTTGGGGTTTAAGTTTTTTAATACTATTTACAACATATAATTCTGTGATATATTTAAAGGTAAAAGAACCCCCCAGATTTGAGAATGACATTGTGTGCAATCAGATGTATCATACATTGATGCAAAATATTTAGCAAAGGCACTCACAATATCAAAAGGTGTATTAAACTTGGAGTTGTTTAATGTCATTTCTATGAGAATTCAATTATTCTTATATTTTGACTTAAAGAAAGTCCAGAATTTATTTGGGTCAGCAAGTAGATGGTTTTCAAGTGAACATTTGTATAAGTTATGCTCATATTTGGTTTGGTTTTTAATATCAGTTCTTAAAAGCTGAAATTCAACACTCTTTGGACTCCCTGAGGCTTTATTTAAACACAAACGATGCAGACTATGTTTCTTTTTAATTTTATGGCTCAAATCTTGAGAGAACCAGTTTGGAAACCTGGAAGTAGAGTTGCTGGCCCTTTTTTTGGCTTTAGGAATAGAACAATTTAAAAAGGTGTATATTTGTCTATAAAAAACATTAAAAGCATTTTTAATATCCTTATATAAGAATGATGAGAACCAGTTAAACTGAAAAATTAAATGATAAAGATGCCAGTAGTTACCTTGAGCATAGTTGTATGTATTGTAGTGAGATTAAATAAAACGAGCGGTTCGAATTTATATAAATATATTTATTTATAACTTTACAGTTCGGTACTCTCTTATCAACTAAAACTACTTCAATCACCGTTACTTATATATACATATATATATATATATATATATATATATATATATATATATATATATATATATATATATATATATATATATATATATACAAATTATTATGTTCGAGAATTTTCGAGAGTAGCCCACCTCTAATTCGTGTCATCAAAAGCACCAGTCCAAAAGACGGGCGCTATTGACATGCCGATTCTTACGTTTTCTAGATTCATCCTTCTAAGAATTTTGTCTGGTAAATTAGCTATTTCACTTACTCTGATACTGAGGATGAGAGCGTGGTGATGCGAATCTTCAGCCACTAATGGAGTTAGACCTTGCCATAGTACAGACATCTATATTAGTCAGAGCAAAATCTAAAAATCTATTCATACAATTAGGAATATTATTTATTTGTTGCAAGTTGTTAATATTAAGAAACTGCTGCATCAGCACATTTTTATCACAATCCAAAAAGCTGTTATCATTAAAATGGGGTACATTGAAATTTCCTAGTAACATCACATTTGAGTTTTTTAATAAAATATTCTCAAACAAATTAAAATAATTTTCATACATCACAACATCAACTTTAGGTATAAAATACACAACGGAAACATAAAGAGTATAGTTTTTTTCAATTTATCCTAAGTATTACACAATCACTATCACAGGTAACATTAATAAGTTCATAAGGTAGTTCATTTTCTATTTTTGATTGTTAAAAGTACTTCAGAATCAAAAATACCTTCATTCAGCCATTTCTCACTGAGGGCAATTATGTCATAGTTTTCAGTTAGAGCTCAGCATATATTGTTTTGGTTTTCTTAAACCACATACATTTTGATAATACATATATTGACATCAGTTTCTTTGGTGTATTAATGTTTATACTACTTACTATTTGTGGTGATTGAAAGGGTCTGTTTATTTTTCTGTCAGCATCTTCCTCTTCATACAAAACCGGCAAACTACTGCACCACTAGGCCACACTTCTATTCCAAACCTTTCTGAAATTATCTTGGTTAACAGTGACCTTCGTTGAGGAATGAATGTCTGGGTGTTTCGACTCAACAGACTCGCAGGTCACTTCTGGAGACTTGCCTCTAAAGCTGTTTTTTTGAGTCTTCGGGTTTAGTGTTATGAGTCAATCTTGTAACATGCAGAGATGCTGATTTAGAAACCGTCTGAATGTTGATAGATTCAGATCCACGTCCAACCCCATAGCCTTGGGGTCCACAGACACCCATTCACTCTCATTATTTTTCCCTTCCAAATTATGAATATTATGCATGATATTTTGTTGCTTAACCTGCAAAACTGCTGCATTGACTTCATGGACCGAAATCACAGGCAACTGCTCTGTTAGCGTATTTTCTGCATTTTTTTGCTTATCTCTGTGAATTTGTGTTTGTTTTAACTGTTAAAATTTGGGGGTTATGGTTTGACTTTGACTGCTGCGGCTTCGTCTTCTCTGCATATGTCAAAACATAGGCTGCTTCAATGTTGCCGGTTTTCTCAGCATAGCTTTTTCCTTCAAAGTTTTGTAAATTTTCTTCTATACTAAAACAATTTTTAATTGAAGGTGATTACTTGGCAACATCGCACTTAACGAAGCCCTTAACGATAACTTTTCAACGAATTCATATTTCACTTATCAATTTTGCAGAGGCGTACCAAAAAAATTTTTAATTACTTATTTAAATACATAAGTAATTACGTAAAAATTAAATCTAAGACCGATATATTTATTAAATTATCATGTGTCTTTTAAGAGATATCTTATAGTTACACTCTTTTTTGATAAAAAAGTAATTGAGAGCATTCTATATTTTACAGATATTTATACATCGCAGAATAACCGTCACGATTTTGAAATGAATAACATAGATTTAAAAAAAAAATTATTAGGATATGTATATTATCTCGTTCACACTTTGCTTCAAGGTGATATGCATTGGTCAAAGGATAAGGATAAAGAATTGCACATTATAAAAGAAAGCATGAGCCGACATAGATTTATATTTATAATTAATAATAGTGAAGAAACCGCTACATCAGTATCAAACTTAGTACATGGACGCCAATCTAAATTTGCTTTACCAGATGAAACCAGATTCGATAATATTGGCCACATTACAAAAAGAGACGATAGTGCAAGAATGTAGGATATGCAAAAGTAATACTGTTTATTTATGTAAAAGGTGTAGAATGCATTTTACGAATGTTTCGAAAATTTTCACCTTAAAATTCAATTTACGTTTAAAATACAATATGTTCCTTTACTAAAAATTGTACTGTTTTCCTTGAAAATGCGAAAAAAAAATCTTTTTGGTTGTAAATTAGTCTTAACTTATCCGTTTTTATTCCAATCTAATAAATTAATTGTCAAATTTCTCTTTGTATATTGAGCGGCCGTTAATGGGTTAATACTATATAAAGAATAAACTTGACTCAAATTTACTTTACTTACCTTAAAACTATTTTAAAGTTAATAATAAAGTCTATTTAATAAATATGTTCCCAAGAAATAGGGCACACTACGCCTATGCACATATTTAATGTATAACGAATAAACTAAAATATCAAATTTCTCTGATTTTCATTCTTTCTAAGAACGTAAATATATATAGACCAGCAAAATATTGATAAGTTTACCGATGTTTCAAACTATGAACTTGAATGAATGAACTTGTCTCACTCTACACTGGTGAATCGCACCAATTTATATTGTTACAAGGACAAATTTTTATGAGACAATCTTACTTTTTTACATATTTACAGCCCGGTAAGAATTTACTGCTGACATTTTACATGGTTGCCGCTACCGTTTAGTTCAATTTGTAGATTAGTCACCTTTAATTGAAAATTGTCCGACTATAGTAAAGCACTGTTTTTATAGAGAAGGGCCTCTTTAGCTTTTAATTCGGCGATTATCATATCTTTACCTTTTAACATTTCATCTTTTGCTTCAAGCAACATCTGCATTGGAGCACCAGTTAAATTATTTCTTCCTACCACAATAAATTAAACCTGCCACTCGAAGTGCACAAGACGGTGGAATACAACCTCACAATTAACACATTTTACAACAGTATTGACTACTGATTTTTGGCAATATTTACAGATTTTAGCGGAGCTTTTTTCATCGTCGTCTTCACCTGCCATGTTGCAGGTCTGGCAACATAATAATCTGATTGAGAAAAAATATAATTATGAATCTAGATAACTAACATAAGTAATTATTAAATGGCAACATCAAGAAAACAAACTTATTACCTAATATTCAATTTCTTCATGAAAACGTCTAAAAAAATTTTCTCCGCACAATAAAACAATGAGTTCTTTCTTTCTTTTTTAGATTGCCAGCAATATTTACACTGTCGTCGTTTTGTAATACCATTAGCTGATTTAGGGCAATGGGATGGCAAATGAAACGTCAAATTTTCTTTACTTGAGGGATTTTTGGGTTTGGTTCCCAAAGACTATCAATCACCGACAATCGAAAGTCGTACATTTTTGTATTAGAATTATTATAGAAATAGTATGCGTTGATTAGCATAATTTGAAAAATATGTATGCCTATTTTTTTGTACCACCTCATAGTTTTGTGTGCGCAACTATTCGCTCCGTGCGTGACTGACGCGACACCTACCGCCTTCATCTGACAGTTTTGGACCTACCAATTTTCAGGATAAACATATGACATATGTTTGACATTGTTAAATACATGCGAAATTGACAATTATTATTAATTAACTTTTTAATTATATTTTTTTAGTTTATGTACAAAATAAATGTAGTATTAAAAACTGGGTTTCTCAAAATTCATCATAATATATCTTCTCAACCACAAACGGAAAAGAAAGGGAAAAATCTAGTACTGACAAATCAAGTTTTTCTCGTGAAATGGCATATATTTAAAAACAGTAATAGTAAAAGTTATAATATAAAAGCTAAAGTAATCAGACATTCTGCAGTTAGCTTGAAGCCTTATAAAATATCATTTAAGGTAAATTATTTAAATTTTTTCTATTTTAATTGCATAAAAATGAAGGTATGTGATATTTACTTTTTCATATTAATAGCACGGATCCATCTTTTTCTTTTCTCTAATTTATATGTTATCTTTGGGAACCTATAAAAACTACACTTACTATTTTTGCTATTATTAGCACAATTAAATACGCAATATGCATTTGCACACATTTTTGATAACATTTATGCGTAAAAAGGTAGGGCCAATTTTGTCATATTTCGCCGGTACGCACGCTGGCATCGTTTCAAAGTACCCCACCATGGTCACGCACGGAGCGAATAATAGTTTAACATCTGGTCGTCTAAGTCAATGCCACCTTTATTTTTGTTATATTCAGCGACTAAACGGGGCTTTTCTTTATCAGTTCCTTTCCTAGATATTGTTGGAACCATTTCATGACCAAATTTGGAAGAGGTCATTAAAATATCTCACTGATCTTTCCATTTACACACACATATCCCTTTATTCTTGTAAGCACTCACCAGTTCATTTTGTTTTAATTTTCGAGAGAAACAACTTCCTGTGGATTTTCCGCTCTTCCTGTTCTCAATGTTCATGTAAGATAAGTTTTAACCGAAAGTAGTTTTTTACACAATGGAACACTATTCTAAAAAATATCCATATATAAGAAGTGACCAACATTTAGTTTCGAATCCATTAAATTTAGCGCTACTTTTTCCATATGATTACGTCCTCCAACTACGGGGTCACTAGCTCCTCTATAAACTAATATGCGTTGAATCATCCCGGTACATTCTGCCAAAGTATACAGTTTGACACCATATTTGTGTCGTTTGCCCTTGAGGAATTGACGAAAACTCTCTCTCTCTCCATAAAATCATAGATTCGTCCAGGGCTAATAAAGCATCCTGCTTTCTGGATAATAAAGATTCTCCATATTATTATTAAAAAAATCTAACAATGGAGATATCTTGGCAAGTCTGGACTGGTTATTGTCACTATTATTGTTAAAATGTAAGGCACGCAAAATTAACATAAAGCGATTTCGGCTCATATATTGTCCAAACACTGGAATACTAAATTAATTTTTATGGTTCCCATGTGAAACAACAAACCAAGAAAAACTTTAAATTCTTCTACAGTTATATCCTTCCAAGCTGCAATTCTACTTTTCTCAGATTTACTTTGACAAAGAATATCAACGGCATATAAATTACTATTTTGAATAATCAGGTCATAGAATAATTCACATGCCAATAAATTGAAGTAATCAATAGGATTGCTGCCACCCACATTCTTGTAAATTGGGATCGTCTGTCCGACCATCTTCATCACAATATAAATCTTCATCACTTGCGTCACTGTCGTCATGTGAATCTTCTAATATGTGTAATAATTCATCATCTGAGATTGGCTGAGAAGTTTCCCACCTACCTCGTTTAGAAGTCGAAAGTTGGCAATATTCATCACTCATTTTAAAAATAATTTAAAATTGAAGTACATATTTAGCAAAACACGTGCAATGGCTCACAGTAAAACCAAAAGACATCCAACACCGAAGGCGTAGAAAATATTACTGAATGCATAGCAAAATAAACCGATGGGATTGGATTATGATAATACAACAAATTATTGGAAATGCAATATAATCTAAATACATCTGGTGATTCTTTCAAAGCAAGCAAGCAAGCAATTTATTTAAACCCAGCATGTGAGACATGTTCACCCCTAAGAATTACGTTCGGGTGTAACAATTCATTGGAGCAAGGTGTATTAACTCGAGTAATAACATGAGTCACTCCACCGCGCTCCAATGCTCCAGACCATCCCTTTCCCCCCTACAGCACTCTGATGCGCGATAGAGGCACAACTATCAGCCAAATGCTCTTCATGTGGGAGTCCTGGGTAATAGAACTCCAACATGGTTTCCTAACCGAATTCAAAGTTCATAACCTAAATTCAAAGGACAGTGCATTGTCGCTATAATCCTGTTATCTTACTGTGGCTTATCCGCGAACTAAAATTGCTTACTTGGGCCTCAAGTCTCCTCTGAACTAGGCTCAGTTCGGCGGCTTGGTGCTCAAGGAGTTTGGCCCTACGTGCCCGGGTTTTTAATGGTTTTTGTTAATATTTTTTTGTGGCTTTTGCCGGTTTTTGTTAGTAGTTTTTTGATTTTTTTAGTGGTCGAGGCCGTGTTTTGTGTTTTAGATTTTTTTTTCATAAACATAAAAAATATAAAATACAAGCATAAAATCAGAATTAGTGTATAATAATTATAATAATTGTCTACTTAAAATTAACTGGGTCCACGCTGTACGTTGCGATTGTCCACGATTGTTATGAGCTACGAAGTACGTTGAGCTACGTTGTTGTTGTTTTTTGAAGTGTTTTCTCTCTGGTGTTTTGTTTTCTCTCTGGTGTGATTGTTGATTTTCTCTCTAATATTATGATTTTATTCTACTATTTGTTGTTTGCGTCTGTTGTGCTTCCATCTGTGGAAAGCGTCGTACCTCATGATCTCTCGCAATATGTGACTGGGATGATTCTCTATCTCCGCGAACTTTGTTCTTGCTTTTTCCTTCATTATATCAGTCACTCTGATTTGTTGTAGTTCTCTAAAGAGGAATCTTTCTGCAACGTATCTCGGTACGTTGACTGCTTCTCTTAGGCTGTTGTTGTTTGCCGCTTGTATTTTCTTTTTTGATGTATTACATATGTGTCCCCATGCGAGAGATGCATATGTTAGTATAGGAAGAATTATACTATTTAATAATATTATTTTTGTTTTCATTCTAAGTTTGCTTTTTCTTCCTGCTAGGCTTCTTATTGATGCTCTTGCCATGTTGGCTTTTTGTACTGTAGCGTCTACATATTTACTAAACGTTAAGCCTTTGTCCATGATTACTCCGAGGTATTTTGCTTCGCTTTTCCACTCGATGGGATTGTCTTGCACAGTCACCTGTTCTTCTGGTTGTTGGTGTCTCTTTTTGAAAAGTGCAACCTGTGTCTTTTCGGAGTTTATAGCGATTTTCCATTTTAAACTTCATTCTTCTATGTCGTTTAGCGCTGTTTGTAAGTTGTTTACCGCTATGTCTACATTTCTGTGTTTGGCCGTTATCGCTGGGTCGTCGACATAGAGGCTTAGTAGTGTACCTGGTGTTCTAGATATGTCTGCTGTGTATATCGTGTACAGTAGAGGTGACAGTACCGCTCCCTGTGATACTCCAGCCTCCGGGTTCCCGAGTTCGGATAGGACTTATTCGAACTCTGAAACTATGATTGCTCAAGTACGAGAGATTAGTCTTGTCATTGCTCTGCTGTAACCGTATCTTCTCATTTTGTAGATCAGTCCTTTATGCCAGACTCTGTCGAAAGCTTTGCTTACATCTAGGAAGGCAGCTCCTGTGAATTGTTTATCTTTAAATCCAGCTGCTATGTACTCTGTTAATCTGAGTACTTGTAGCTCACTGGAGTGTTCTGATCTAAAACCGAATTGGGCTTCGGATATTATGTCTAGTCTGTCTGTTTCAGCTTGGAATCTGCTACTTATTACTCTCTCTACAATATTGCTGATTGCAGGCTTATTGGCCTGTAGTTTTGCGGGAATGTGCTGTTTTTTCCGGGCTTTGGTAGCATTATGACATCTTAGCATCGCATTGAATATATTTGTTAAATATACTATGGCTCTCGCTGGTAAGTATTTTAGAGCCCTGTCCGTTATTTGATCGGGACCACGTGCCTTTTTCGGAGAGCTGTTTTTAATTAGCTCGTTTAACTCCTCCGGTGATGTAGGAGGGATGATTTCGTTTGGGGTTTCGGGTCTTTCTCTTTGTCTTTCGACTTCTTCCATGAAGTCGATGTCCTCGTCTGGGTGGTTCTTTCAAAGCTTACCGATGCTTTTACTTTTATTACAGCTAATTTTGTCGTTTTCGAGCACATCTAGCTTGAATATTTGAAAAGTAAGCAATGACATTGAGGATTTCATATTTTATCATACAATTTATCAATGGGACAGAAGATATTTGTTATAATTTGTGAAAAATCCGCCGAGATAACATTCATACATTGTCATATACTAAGAATAAAGTTTAACATCAAAATTTAAAAATCAAACACAAACTCCAGTATATGCCAGTGTTTCCAAGCGACCAGCAGATATTTGTTGTAATTCGTGAAAAATCCGCTGAGATAACGTTCATATATTGTCATATAGTCAAAGACTGCGCGACTCGCGTTGGCGGCCTCTGAGGCTATATTCATTGAACGCGACAGTCGTGTTGTCGGACTTAAACGTGTTAAGATGTGTTATTAGCATATCCTGAATGTTACGATTAGCCCTTTCGACGCTTCCTTGCCACTGACTATGCCGAGGCTTTCCATGAACAATTTTTAAATCCGGCCACATATTTTTCAGTTCATTTATTACTGTGTTAATGAACTTACGCCCATTATACGATTGGAGGGTGCTCCAAAAATGCAGAAGAATTTCTACCAAATGTGAAGCTATTTAATATGCTTTTTTTGAAGTTAAAGATCTTAATTGCACGAATTTTGTAAGGTTATCCTGATATACAAAGATGAAACGGAATGGTTCATCAGATTCGGATTGCATATCGATCAAATCAACTTGACACCGACTATTCATTTCAGAAAATATCATAGGTTTTACAACAAAGCCTTTTATTTTTGAACTGAGTTTTTGCTGACAGGGTATGCAAAATTTTAAAAAAGGATTATTACTTGTGTACTATTTCTTCGTACCTTTTGGCAAATGAACAATAAACTTGAAATTTCCCACATTTACTATAGTTGTATTTAGCCAAACGTCTTGATCACAAATTAAATCATATTTACGAGATAAATAAGTTTTTTTTTTGTGGAAATAAGTTTATCAAGATTCTCGTAAAACCGGTCTTTAAATTCATTGGACATATTGAATACTTAAATTTTCACTTGTTAATAACAATATTGCCTGCACAAATGCTTGATTAAGAAATAAAAATATGTGGACTTTAACAAGAGACTTGTGTGAATGTCGAGATTAGCCAATTGATGTCCGACTGAAGGTGTACGTTCTATCTTTGGATATTAACCGGATTTCGGACATTAACCGTAACATATCATCATCATCATCCAGCCCCATTTTCACATCCATTGTTGGATATAGGCCTCCTCCAAACGTCTCCAGTTCTCTCTATCTCTAGCTGCTGCAATCCAGTTTGTTTCTATTCTCCTTAGGTCGTCGGTCCATCGGGTGGGTGGTCTGCCTCTACTTCGCTTGTCGGCTCTTGGTCTCCACTCCAATAATCTCTTCGTCCATCTTCCGTCTTCCATTCTAGCAACATGTCCAGCCCACCTCCACTTTTGTTTATTGATTCGCAGTATAATATCGTCTACGCCAGTTCGTCGGCGTATCTCCTCATTTCTCACGCGATCTTTCAAGGTCAGGCCCAGCATTGATCTCTCCATTCGCCTTTGTGTTACCCTCAGTTTTTCGGCACTAGCTTTCGTTAAAGTTAGGGTCTCTGCACCGTAGGTCAAGACTGGTAAGATGCATTGGTTAAATGCCTTCCTTTTCAGGTGAATTGGGGTATTTGTTTTAAAAATGTCTCTCATCCTTCCATATGCCGCCCATCCCAACGTGATTCGTCTATTTAGCTCGCAGGTTTGGTTGTCTCTGGTTATTCTAATTTCATGACCCAAGTATGTGTATTTATCGATTAATTCTACCTTGTTGTTATTGATCTGTACCGTAACATATACAGGGTGGAAAAGCCAAGTGTAATAAATTCGATAATTAATAAATGGGGAAATGTTTAAAAATACGCTCGGATACGTCGATTGGTATTTTTAGTTGCGCATATTTTGCTATAAAAACTGTTTATACAGGGTGTGTCATGTAACAGAGGTCAATACCAAATTTCTTATTTCAAACACAGCACCCTGTATATTATTCAATTTTTGGATTCCCAGAATATTCTAGATATATTTCATGTACAATGTACTATACCTATCTATCTGTTTTGGAAATATAAAGTGTTTTTAGATTTATTCTATAAATTTGCTACAACTCACTGAAAAACTAATTCGTGATACCATTTATTTCTTGATAATATAAGAAAACCAAAAAATACATTAATGTGAATGTAGATGTTCAAAATGCTCGCCGCGAATGTCTTGGCAATATCCTAATCTTAATTAGAAATTTCTTCTAATGTTACTTAACATCTCACGCGTGACCGATCTAATCTCAAGCGTTATTCGTCTTTTAAGTCAAGAGTATTTTTTTTTCTTGTTTCGTTTCAAAACTTTATGCCTCTGCAATATTGTTCTCGAAAACCAGTTAACTTTCCATTATTTAAATTCTAAAACGTCCCTGATGTTCTTTTATCAAAACCAACCAACCACCTCCTCTCCACAATCTCCATCAAAATAAAAATTCTCCTTCCACAATCCACAATCCCTTTTTTCAGCCAATAACCTTTTAGTCCTTCAAAATCACCCAAATTCCCGAGTTCTCAAGAAATGACCTTCAATTTTCCCATTTTTGTTTTCGATAAACAAAACGAACAGTGGATCTTCATAATTAGCTTTCTACAAAATTTCCCAGAGTTTTTAAAACCGATGCGAGGCATAATAGAGACCATTAATTGCTTATATTGTGTTTATTCAAACCGCGTAGAACAGGTAAACGGTTTTCCTGTGATATTTGCTATGAAAGAAAATTGTTTAAGACATTTATCCAAGGCTAGTAATACGAATAGAAGAATCTAAGGTAACAGGTTTGCCTAAGATCTGTCGCTTAATTTATTAATAATGTTGATTACTATTACAACTGTTTAACTTAATATGATAATGACCAAAAAAATTGTAGTAACTAGCTATTTATATAAAACAAAATTGTACATCAAATAAATGTCTAATCTTACTTCAATTCAAGGTACTCTTTGATACTTTTCTTTTATTTAATAATAAATAAAAGGGAAGAGGCGTTAAAGGAATTTAAAAATAATGTTAATTTTAATAATTATATCAATCCAAAACACATAATTGCTAAATCAAAACGACTTTTAAAAACAATAAAGAGGCAAAAGTTTATGGAATATAGTGGGAATATTAATAGAAATGTAGACATCAGCTCTATTTGGCAAACTATAAGAAAATTTAAAAAAGCATTTTCTCAACCATCAAACAATAAACTTCCCAATTAAAAGATAAGTTATGAAATATTAACTAACCTTTCAGTAACTAATATTGAACCGGATTTTGAATTACAGACCATTGATCACTTGTCTAGTGAATTCAATTTCAGAGAATTAAAAAATAGTCTATATTTAAAGAAAAACACATCACCAGGTCTTGATAATATTAACTTTAATATGTTAAAACATTTACCTGAAATAGCGCTAATATGGCTATTAAATTTATACAACAAAGTTAAAGAAGATGAACTGATTCCCAATGAGTAGAAAACTCAAATTATTATAAGTATTCAAAAGAGCAACAAAATTCAAAATTATAATTTAAGAGCAGAAAATTATAGGGCTCTGGGACTTTCATCATGTGTAGTAAAACCACTGGAATCAATGATTAAAAATAGGCTGGATTGGACCGTGGAAAATCAAAAAACTTTTAGTCAATTTCAAATAGGATTTAGAAAAGGTTTGGAAGTTATTGATAATTTAAATTATTTAAATACTTATGTTCAATTGGCTTTCTCACAAAACTAATATGTAAATGCTACTTTCTTAGATATTAAAGCAGCTTTCGATCATGTGAATATTTACATACTATACAGACTTCTTAATAACCTTCATATTCCAACTTCAATAGACATCAATAACCTTATATTTCAATTCTTAAATAATAGGAATCTATATATTAAAAATCATTATCACGAAATGGTTGGACCATCGCATACTACACAAGATGTAATACAAGGCTCACCTTTAAGCCCGATATTATTCAATATTTACTTTAAAAATATATACACAATAATACCTAAAAAATGTGTACTTTTTCTGTCGAGAAAATATTTAGGTATAATATTTAAGCACAACCTAAATTGGTCAGACCAAATAGATAACATGATTAATAAAGCCCAAAAGGTAATTAATATAATATGTGCTCTTTGTAGAGTGTGGTAGGGATCAGACCCAAGAACACTAAAATTAATATATAATGGCTTGATACAATCACAATTAGATTATGGTGCTAGTATAATTAATAACTTCTCTCAACAAAATTTTATGAAATTAAACCGAATACAATTCCAAGCTGTGAGAACAACACATGGGATGATGAAATCTACTCCCATTAATGTCATTCTAGCAGAAAGTGCAACTATCGATCTACACCATAGATTTAAATGGATTGCTAGGAAATACATAGCAAAAATTAGCACAACTTCAAATCACTCATTATTAAATATGCTTCTAGACTTCATGGTTATTAACAAGGATATTGGAAGGGAAAAATCCAACATTTGATTGACTCCCTAACAGCAGTCAAAAAGTTTTTACCATCAATGTACACAAGTGACATACCAGCCTGCTACTCAAATGAATACAATGTCTACACTTATAATGCACTAATCATAAAAACATTATTAAAAAAAATAGCTCCCATAACCTTTGGGAATATTATAATTTTGTAAATTCGTATTACTATAATTACATACGAATATTTACAGATGCTTCAAAAAAACAAAAAAATCAAAACCTTGAGGAAGCCAAAACGGGCATAGGAATGCACATACCTAGTATAAATTATTCGTTTTCTGAAAAAATTCCTTCACTTATTAGTATCTGTACAGCTGAAATAATAGCTATTCAAAAGGGCCTAATGATTTGTGAGGGAAAAACTTTTGACAAAGCTATAATATTTACGGACTCAAAAAGCGCTATAGACAAAATTAATAACAATATGATAACTGCAACAAACGATTACAGAGTCTTGGAAGTTAAAAAGAAACTATACTATTTAAATAAATATGGGAAAGGTATTAGATTATGTTGGATTCCTGGACATAATGATATCAAGGGAAATGAAATAGCTGACAAACTGGCAAAGATTGGGGCTGAATTAAATATTTCTGCTAAAATTAGATTAAGTAACTTGGATATCTAGGCCACATATTGAGACACGATAAGTACCGTCTACTGCAATTGATTGTCCAGGGAAAAATAGACAGTAAGCGAGGGCCAGGCAGGAGAAGACACTCGTGGCTCCAAAATCTGAGGAAGTGGTTCGGGCTCACATCGGTCGAACTATTCAGAAGCGCCGCAAATAAGATCAGAATTGCCATGTTAATAGCCAACGTTCGCAACGGACAGGGCACTTGAAGAAGAAGAAGAAGAACTTGGATATCATGCCATTATTAAAAAATAAAATATGTTCTATGCATCAAAATAATTGGTTAATTTCTTTTCAATATAAAGGTAATTGGTATAACAACATACAAACTTTTTTCCCAATAAACCATAGTTTGACATAATCCCATACATAGATAATCGGGATATTACTACCATTATTAGAATGAGGACTGGACATTGCCTGACAGGAGTACATTTATATAAAATCAACATTCGCGATAACCCATACTGTGAATGTGAGCAAATGGAAACACTAGAACACATATTTTGGGAATGCCCAATAAACAAAATAAAAGATTATGATGTCTATCAAGAGCTGATCAAAATTAACAATAAAACACCAATTAACGTACCAATGCTTCTATGCGATATTAACCCTAAAATTATCCAAATTCTTCTCAGATTCCTACAGTTCAACCATATAAAATTATAACATTCATAATAACCTATCCAATATTAACATTTAAACCACTTATAAGAAAACATAAATAAAATGTAGATATGTGGATGAAATGTCTATATTCACTGATAATTGATAATAGGGCATGAGATATATTCTCAGACTACGACAGTGGCCCAAAAATTAACAAAAAAAATGTACTGGCTGATTATTCAGTAGAATAAAAGCCAAAAATAAGAAGAAGAAGAAGAACATAAATCTATCAGATTTCGTTTATTGTTATGTATAATTGCTTTCCAGTCAAACATCTTGACAAACATCCTCACTTAGTAAGTAATCAAACTAATTCATCATGATGTAAGATATACCTAATGATCATCATTGTAGCTTTTCCTGATGATGCCTATGAAAATAGGCGAAATATATTGGATATAGTAAAAAGAGTATACTTTGTCTATCAGCTGTTTACCCCCAATTATTTCCCTCCTTTGAAATTAATATGTATACATCTATATGTATATAATGTTTCGAAAGATTTCCGCGGTTAGTACAATTAAACCTAGAGCTAAGATTAATACTATTACAAGAATAATAAATTTCGACATCTTTTTGATGTCTTCTTCAGGGCTTCCGAGATCTCAGTCTCCTGAGCCCCCTGATATTACTATAGTGATCTGATATACATTCTGCTACTGGAAACAGAGAAGGTTCATTTATACCGTCGATGGTGACGTGTTTTGGGTGGAGGTTGGCGTGTGGGTTAGCATGGGGATTGACGCGGGGGTTGGCGCAAACATTTCTGACAGTAGGATTTGATAATTGGTTAAAAATACAGTCTGAAGAGATATAGTTGTTAGAACAAAAACACGATACATTTAATATGCATAAAAAAATTAAACAAGCAGATGGTCTTCAAAAATCGAACACAGCTAGCAAACTGCAACATCAACAGGGGAACATCATCACAGATAAAAATCAAGAAATATGCATATGGACCAAATACATACAAGAACTCTTTGATGATAATAGGTCCTAACAACCTCCATCCTACATGTGTAATGACCACTTACCAATCACATCAGATGAAATGGAAAAAGCAATATCACAACTAAAAGACGGCAAAGCTCCTGGACCTGGACCATCAGCTTAATGAGCCACGAAGTTATTTCTAAAAATCATACATCAAAGGATGTATAAACTATGCGAAAAAAAATCAGCCGTAAACAGTTTGGTTTTCGGAACGCAGTTGGTTGATACAGTCAAACATGATGGAGATATTAACAAATATTGGAATAAACACCTGTGATCTAAGAATTATTAGCAATCTTTACTGGAATCAAACATCGTCTATCCGTACAGAGGCAGGATAATCCGATGATATCAAAATCAAACGTGGGGTCCGACAGGGATGTATACTATCACTCTTACTGTTTAACATATACTCTGAGGAAATCTTTCAAGAAGCAGTAGAGGATGTTGAAGCCCGAATTCGAATTAACGGAGAATGTATCAATAACATCAGTTATGCGGGTAACACGGTGGTATTCGCTGACATTTATGAAGCCGTCCAGGAGTTAATGAATAAAATCACAGAAGTGAGTCAGAGATATAGACTTTCACTGAACATTAAGAAAACAAAATGTATGATGTTCTCTAATAAGGAACTGCAAATTGAAAGAATCTGTAGGATAGAGAAAGCAAGATCTGCATTTCAAAAAATGGCTAAGCTATTCAAATGCCATCATTTATCAGTACCCATAAAAATCAGGTTACTACTATGTTACGGAGTTGAGTCGTAGACTCGCACGGACGCTACCTGCAAGAAAATTGAGGCTTTCGAAATGTGGCTTTATCGTAAAATCCTGAATATATCCTATACCGACCACGTTACTAACCAGGACGTTTTATTAAGAATACAAAAAGGAAAAAAGTTGCTAACGACAACAAAAACGGCCAAAATCGAATACCTCGGTCGCATCATGAACAGGAACAGCGAAAGATATCGGTTGCTGCAATTCATTTTACAAGGAAAAGTAGAAGGAAATCGAGGACCAGGAAGGCGAAGAATTTCCTGGCTGAAAAATCTACGTACGTGGTTCAACACAACAACCATAAATCTTTTCAGAGCAGCAGTTTGCAAAATACAGATTGCAATGATGGTCGCCAACATCCGAAACGGATAGGCACTACAAGAAGGAGAAGGATTTGGATTGGCGGGTGGAGCGGACGGTATTTTCTTTAATATATCTTATTCATTTCTGAAATGTATCTAATTCTCGGCTCAATTCCTGACCACAAAATATGCAATTTCTTAATATTAGTCCATTGCTAGGCAACTTTCAGAAAACACTATGGGAATATTTTCATCCTAGATCAACAATATTGAATGCGATTTTAGAAAAAAATAGTATGTGTACTCCGTAGTAAAAACACATTTCCAAACTTCAATGCTTATTGGCCCCAGCTAGTGCCCTGGTCACTAATCTACATCGTCGTTAGGAAATGTACTACTTTTAATACTAGATACACAATATACTATTATAGAAGTGGTTCAAAAAGTAAAATTAATTTAAGTAGAGTTAAGTTAAAGTAAAATTATTGTGGATTCAATCCAGCAGACTTGTAGCAGTAACTCAAATGAGTCACCCATTTCCAAAATCAGTTAAATCCACTTGAAAAAATTTGTGGGAATAGGCCAATAACTAGTTGCGTACCTACCGTCATAGGGAACGTGATAAAGTTGTTATCAAAAAAAAATTAAAAAATAAAGCTTTTTCCTAATAAAAATTGTATAAAATTAAAGAAAAAATGTAGGCACTGTAAAATATTAAAAATTTATTATAGCTGATTTTGGAACAGTAATAGGATTTAACTACTTTTGAAACTATTATGTCATAGTATTATATTGTTGTGAGGGCAAAATTTTTGCTTTAGTTAAATTGTTACAATAATGAAGCAATTTTTACTGAAAAGTTTTATTCGTACATTTTTTTAATAGTATTTGGTGTCTATTTTTTTAATCAATAGATTCGTCCTCAGCATTCAGTTCAAAATCATCTTCTTCGTCATCTACAGGATCGATTGGTTGTTGCAACATTTCCTCAAAAAACTTTAACTTCTGGTTGTTTTTCCAGTCTGTTCCATAATGGAGATCCAATAAACACTTTATATCTTTAATTTTCGCGTCTTTAACTGCCACACCTTCTGGTATTTCCGGAACAGCTTGATTTCCGAAAACTTTTCCTCTTTTTAAAACTGACTTGGGCTCACCCGTTTCAAAGTTGTAGTTGGCCTCTCCTTGGATCAAAGCTGTGTTTGGATTTCTTGTAGATCGTGTGAAAATGAATTTTTCAGCTTTTTGAAATTGGAAATGCCACTGTCCTGGAGGTTTTACCACAGCTTCTGTGACACTTTTCCAGTTACTGACAGAGCAGTCTGCACCCAGCTTTATCACAGTACAGGTATTTTTAATGATATCAGTGTATTCGTCTGGATTGTTGATAACACTGAAATTTTGAAACTGTCGTTCTAAAATTCCAAAGACTCGGTCTGGCGGGATGAACGAATGTCCGACTACAGGAAAGTATAGTACCACCTTATTCACGTTACGAGGAGCATCCTTAATAAGCCAACTGATAAGCATACCAACAACAATGGTGTTTTTATTTTGTCCCCCACAACCATCAGAAAAGAGTTTGACTGTGGTGACATTTTCAAAGTTCGAGTTCTGTAATCTATGGTACAAAGCAGATGCTATTTGATTGGATCCCTTTTGATACTGGTTTTCTGTCCAAAGATAGGAGAATGTGTTGTGGCAATTTCGTGTGGCTTTGGAGTGCCCCTCACATATAACAAAGTTATAAAGATACAACTGACGCTTATAGTACGCAGCCTGATCAGGTATTTTAGGCAACACCAATTTTTTTTGGCAGTCATAGCTGAACACAAGCTCGTTATCATTGTTCTCTCGTAAGAACATATAAAATTTCTCAGCACGAACTTTATGGACTTTCAACTCCAATTTTAAAGCTGCTCGTTTGTCACCATCCTTTTCGGTTGCTGTCTCGCATTCAAGTCGTATACATGTAGAACACTTATCAGTGTATGGGGCATCAAACCCGATATTAAAATTGGTGGCAAACACGTTTCTGAAGAAATCATACTTGCATGTTAATTTGGGAGTTGGATGTTGCTCACTGTACACATACCACATTTTTTTAATGCTCAGTTCACTCGGAAGATATTGTCTGTGTTTGTTCTTTGCTCTACAGTAGTGTTTCTGCACTGGTACAAAAGATTTAATAAAAGTTTTGATGCTTTCTTTCTTTGTGTTAAACTTTTCAACGTGGCGGGCTCCTCCACGAGTTTCAGATGGGAGTACACCTGTCTGAAGAAATTTTTGGCAAAGTAACTGCACCCGGTTTCGACTTTCTTGGAGTATTGCAAGTAATGCCGCTCGACACACTTTAATATTTTCTGTTTTATTGTGTCTTTGCTTAGGTAAGTAGAAACTAGTGCTTACCATTCTTTTTGAGGTACGTTCTGGAATCCGGGTTCTTTTTGCAGAAAAAACCATAACATGTTGCAGAATAAATTGTGTCTTCGATTGTAGGTCCGCATCTTTGTAATATCTGCGATGGATTTTTGTTACGTCTTGCAAGGAAAGCTCTGAGCATCGATACTTGCTTTTGCTTGGATGTTTGCAGTTTGGCATTTGAGGAAATCCCTTTGGACGGTGCCTAAAAAAACAAATTTGTTACACTTTCAGTTACCTAATCGCTTTCGCTGTAGTTGACGTTATGAGAGTTTAGGAAATATTAGCCTGAATCTAAAGGTATAAGTAAAGACGAATAATAACGGATTATAAAAGGTGTCTCGTAAATGTGCCAATAAATTTCAGGGGATAAAAGTATACCTCTAAAAAACATTAAAAATGGTTATGTTAACATACCATTCAAAATGTGTCGTTGTTGAGATACTTTTTTTGTATTGTTTGCCGATATCTCTTAAAATTTTAGTACCTACTGTAGATATGATGAAAGTTTGTATACTAGTACTACTTGATAAAACAAGCATTTTTTTCTAAATTGATCATTTCCAGAGGCGCAGATACAGAGTAAATTTTGGGTTTTTATCCCAATAACTTCTACGTCACTGTAAAATAATGAAGGTTGTTGGCATATTGACGAAACACTGTATAAATTTTTATTATAATAATTACAATTAACTTACCTAGATACTTTTGCAATGGTTTTTTTCCAAGTGGAAGGATTGCTTTTTCGTTTTTTAGCCAAAGAACCAGTTGCCTCTGCTATTACTTCAACATTATCAACGATTTCAGGATTTTCCGCTGGCCCCTCCATGATATTAAGAACTGTATCGTCCAGTAAAAGCACCTGTTATGGTTTATTTTAATGTTTTGAAAAAAAAATAGTGTTATGCTTTTAGGTTTGTCTCAATACTACAATACAAGCGCTTCTATTTCTCACAAAAAATGTTTAACTACCTGCTTCGGTGGTCGATTTGTAACTAACAGTGGCTGTGGCACCGAACTCATGGTCATGTGGGTTTAGTATTTCTTTTAACTTGTTTTGACACCGTGACAGATTTAACTGGTTTTGAAACCGACCACCGAATACATTTAACTGCTTTTGGAACAGTCCGAACTTTTCAGCCGGTATTTTCAACGCAATGTAACTGAGTTTGGAACAGTTTGAAGATACACACATGTAAGGAGACTAACAAAGAATTCATTGAAATCATAACGTCCATTTTTTTAAATTTTGGATTTAACTGATTATGGAACTGGGCGACACAAATATAATATGGGAACTTTGTAAAGATAATCAACTTTAATTAATAAGTATTTACACAACACATACATTACACAAAAGTCTCTAGCTTCTTTTTTTGGCAATGTTGCAAATTCTCTTTTTGCAATTTTAGCTTTTCTTGATTTTATTTTTTGGGGTATCCTCCCGGTATTTAAATTTCGTTTTACTTGTTACTTCAATATCTAGCACAAGCAAGTTATGTGTGGTTTACAGTCACACTAACTGTCATCTTGGAGTTGTTAAATTTAAATATATCTTCTTTTCTTGTAGTAAAGTTATTTATTTGATATTGACTGTGTCCACTTTTTATGTCATAAGTTATTTTCGTTATTTGGAAGAATGTTTCTTTGCATTTCATCAAGTACTTCCAGCTGATGTAGTTCCAGCCCATCACAATGCACTTATTAGTGGTCAACGAGTCAACTATTCATTGTAATGGCGAATAGGGAGAGTCATCTAATTTAAAAGTCAGCTATCAGTCATTAACTATAAATATTGCCCATGCTATTCTGCAATTTGATTAAGAAAATATGTTATCCTTATTTTAAATAATATACCTCTTTTCTTTTTTAAGTGTTATATAATTTTATTTTGATTTTAGGTGAATGCCGATTTCTCAGCAATTCAATTGACTCTAGCAGAAAAACAATCGGAATTACCTCAAACTTGTAAGACAGGAATTCCAGTTGTGTTATCATTGCCAGAGAAAAATTATAATAGCTACACTGTTGACACCACAAAAGATGATACCATAATTAAAAAAATAGTAACATCTGATAACGCACCAGTGAACAAAGTATACAAACCAGAGTTTGTAACATTAGCTCCACCTTTACTAAATTGTAAAGACGAACCTGTCTGGTTAAATCCAACGACACCAAAAGAACATACTGTTGCCTACGATATAACAATGTGTGTCCCTGATACAGTTGGGTATGAAGCGCGACAACTCATGAATAAAGCTTATAAGTCAGCTCTATCAATTCAACAACAGCAACAGTTGCTTGGTGAACTAGAAGATGATCCAAAACTAGTTTACCATATTGGTTTAACACCTAGAAAGTTGCCTGATCTTGTAGAAAATAATCCTTTAATAGCCATAGAAGTTCTTCTGAAGCTAATGCAATCCAAGCAAATAACAGAGTATTTCTCTGTTCTTGTAAACATGGAAATGTCTTTACATTCCATGGAAGTTGTTAATCGACTTACCACAACTGTAGATCTTCCCACAGAATTTGTTCACTTATATATATCGAATTGTATCTCTACTTGCGAAACTATTAAAGATCGATATATGCAGAATAGATTGGTGCGGTTAGTTTGTGTATTTTTACAATCGCTTATAAGAAATAAGATAATCAATGTTCAAGAATTGTTCATTGAAGTACAGGCCTTCTGCATCGAATTCAGTCGTATTCGTGAGGCTGCAGCTTTATTCAGGTTGTTGAAACAGTTGGAGTCTGGTGAATTGGGATTGGTCTCATCTCCAACTATTAATTCCAAAAGTTAGAGATAGATTGTATAAAATTTGTATATTTCGATATTAAATGGTTTTTTACAAATACGATGAAGTTTTTTTAACATTTTTTTGTGGTTCAATAAATAGAGATGTCAATTTTTAAATAAAAAAGATTATTTTGGTTTTTGTGATGTAGAATTATTGGTAACTTTTTTGTCAAAGTCTTATATCAATTGTATTGTCTTTTGAAGTGAAAACTTCTTTAGCGACGTTGTGCACTTTTTGGATGGGGAAAAAGCATTTGAATACTAAACTCGAGAACGGTTCGACGTAGACGGTAAAAAATCGATATCTTTTGCCTCAAATGAAGTCGGTTTTTGTAGAGGTATTAAATAAATCAACATTAACTAAAGTAAATAAACGTTAACAGAAAAATATACAGGTGCTCCATTAAAAATAAAGATGATGGACTATGCCAGACTTGTGTAAATCACCCTGGTATTTAAATTTATATTTAAAGTTGAATTTAAACGTAGACGTGTCCCAGTGTTTTTATAATTTTCTAAAATAAGGACACAAAACAAGTTTATTCCATAAGTGGTTTCCACATTTTGAAAATTTTTAAATTTTACCCTGTATTATACATAATAGACAAAATATGATAAAGTTCGTTGAGATCCGGTTGTTAAGGAGCTTTTAAAAATATATAAAATGTTCTTTTAAAAAAAGATTTTGAACTATACGCTTGCGTATTGTACGCCGTGTACATTTAGATTTATGTTTAAAAAGCTCATATTTATATTTAAAACTCGACAAGCCTCAGAATTTTTTTAAACAAGGACAGAAATACTTTTACTACATAAAGGATTTACACCCTGTGCATAGGAATAATATCTCGTACAACTTTTTTGACAAATATTTGTTCTAATTCTTGACAATTGTCTTGTATACTGAACATTTCATTATACTCGAATTCGTTTCATACTATGTATATATATATATATATATATATATATATATATATATATATATATATATATATATATATATATCGAGAAAAGGAGTACGACCGTCAATCCAATATAAACTAAGGAACACTCGAAGAGTGGTGGGTTTTTCGGTCAAAGTGGAAAAATAAAAGACAAAGAAGGTGGCTACTTCATCTATTTATTGAAGACGTTTCGCTTTCTGCTCAGAATATATATTGCTTCAGTAATATATATTCTTTATCTATGCTCAGAAAGCATCATCAGTTCATCTAAAAAGAACAATGTGAAAAACCAAACATCCATAGATAAGTTATAACATTTGTGTTACCTTAAAATTGTTGTATAAACAATTAATTGAAACTAGGTACAGTTTACAAATTAACAGACTTAGCACAGCAAAAGAACATGTGATAATCATACATTTATATAAAAAATTATTGTAAAAAACTTAAGTAAAAAACATATCAATTTTAATGTTTTTTTGTTTTGTTTTAAAAAATCATTTTAATGATTTTTTATATAAATATATGATTATCACATATGTTTTTTTACTGTGCCAAGTCTGTTAATTTGTAAACTGTACCTAGTTTAAATTAATTGTTTATACAACTTTATCTCTAAATGTCCATTATCGTAAGCTTTTTCACACATTTAATATCATTGACTGCTACATGTCTTTTTAACGTAACACACATGTCATAACTTCTCTATGGATCTTTGGTTTTTCACATTGTTCTTTTTAGATAAACTGATGATGCTTTCTGAGCAGAAAGCGAAACGTCTTCAATAAGTAGATGAAGTAGCCACCTTCTTTGTCTTTTATTTCTCCACTTTGACCGAAAAATCCACCACTCTTTGAGTGTTCCTTAGTTTATATATATATATATATATATATTATGAAACGAATTCGAGGATACATTATCCAGCTATTTGGTAACACAAAAAAGTATGTCAAATTTCCAGACGATGTGTCAATCTAAGGATTTAATTCTTTTAAGGCGTTTTTGGTTCCACTGTGCGTCGAGTTAATACAAATTGTTTAATCGATTTCGCCCAACCGATATTCAAATTCTGAGAGAACAGTGTTACTAAACATTTCTGTTCAAAAATATGTCAGCTACATTTATTATTTGAAACATTTATTTCTATGACCTTGAGATTAATTCTAAAGGTCATTTGGAGTTCAAAATGACTTCATAAAATTCAGCATTGTTTCATACCTGAAAATAACTTGGGAGCTGCGAGGGTAAGTTTTATAAAAATTCCAATTCTTTTCAATTGATACTTTTGTTTGAATATTGATTTAAACGTTGACGTTATTGAATCAGACACACACACACACACAGATATATATATATATATATATATATATATATATATATATATATATATATATATATATATATATATATATATATATATATATATACATATATAGATAATGTTGTAATAATTGAATTTGTTTGTGGGGTTAACTTTGATCAGGTTTATGGGGTAACTTTGATCACAGCACATTATGTGATCAATGTTGCCCCATACATAAACATACTATAAGCCTATTGTTTTCTGAACTTACATTTTTTTTCTTTTTTACAGAAAATGTCTCGTACACATAAGATAGTACCTGGAGGCCGTTCTTACGCAGATTATTTGCCAGAAAAGTTGGAGGAAGAGTTCCAAAACGTAGCCAATGGGGATTTAAGTATTCGTGCAGCATCAAACCAATTTAACATTCCATACGGCACTTTGTACAATAAATTCAAAGGAATGTATGGACAAAAATCTGAGCGGCCTACAATATTCACTTACGAGGAGGAACAAGCAATTCTCCAAGCTGCAGCAAAATGTGGTGATTGGGGGTTTCCTTTGACTTTGTTAGATATATGTATGATAGCCAAATACTTCTTAGATAGAAAAGGAGTTGTCATAAACATGTTTCAAAATAATATACCCGGAGTTGAGTAGGCATATAGTTTACTCCAAAAAAACAGAAACTGTTATGGACAAAGAATAGCGACTAATAAAAGAACTAGAGCTGCAGTTTCAAAGGAAACCATAGAACAATTCTTTAATAATATAGAAGATGTCACTAAAGATGTCCCTTCATCAAATATATTTAATTAGGATGAATCTAATCTTGCTGATGATCCTGAAAAAAAAAGGTGCACCTACAGACGAGGAGTGAAGTACCCTGAGAAAGTCATGAATCATTCGAAAAGCTGTACAACTATAATGGTGTGCGGTTCTGCAGATGGCATTTTGTTGCCGCCCTATGTCATATACAAAAGTATTCATTTATATGATACCTGGAAAGAAAATGGTCCAAGGGGAGATCCTTGTTGTACGAAAAGTTGTTGTAGTCTCGGTATACGTTATAATCGAACAACAAGTGGATGGTTGGATGGAGAAAACGTGCTAAACGTTTAGAAGGAAGAAAAGTCTTGATAGGTGGCAATTTGTCGTCTCATATGGATCCGGAGGTACTAAAAGTATGCGAAGAAAATGACATTGATTTCGTATGCTTAGTTGCCAACTCGACACATTTGTGTCAGCCACTTGATGTGGCATTTTTTCGCCCCATGAAAACAGCTTGGCGTGCTATTTTATCGGAATGTAAGCTTCAGAACTTACGAATAAACACTACACCAAAAGACATGTTTCCAATGTTGCTCAAAATATGTTTAAATAGATTGAATAGCGTAGCATCACGAAACAAAAATTATGAAGAAAGGGCTATAAAAAGGAATTTGAAACGTGGCTTTTGGGCGTATGGTCTGTTCATACCTAACCGATATCAAGTTTTGCAGAAATTGCCGGATAAAGAAACGGATAATCCTGACCAAGCTGTAGAATCGGCTAACAACTTTGCTTAGTATATATAATAATTTTTCATCTAAACGTAAAAAAAACCTACAAATATGTTTGCGAGATAGTTGAGTTAGACCAAGATGATATCACCGTTGTAGGGCTTAAATCAGTCGATAAAGGTAAAATAAAATTTAGACGAGTTCTTAACGACATCTCGGAAATTAAAGAAGAAGAAATCGTAGAGAATTTACCTCAACCTTCAGAAGGATTAGACGAAGATGAAAACATCATATACACGTTCAGTAAAAGTATTGCAGTGCTTGAATTAGCTGTAAATGTGAAACAAAAATAAGTTAGGAAAAAAAAATACAGTAGACTCCCTCTATAACGAGAACTGAAATGGCAGACTAATTACCTCGTTATAAGCGGATCTCGTTATATCCAGCAACAATAATACTGTGCATACATATGAATATGTAGTTTTCTAAAACATTAACTTTCCTATAGTGAAGCCATTCGGAGCAATATAAGATGCTAATAAATATTGTTTGAATGACGTTTTTGAAAAAAAGTTGTTTACTTTTATTGTCAATGAAATACATTAAAACAAAAAAGAGTTGTTTACTTTTATTGTCAATGATATACGTTAAAACAAAAAATTTGTATTCTGTAAGTCTGTATACAGCGTATTTTCAAGAATAACATAAACTACTGCGTCTGCAATTGGAAGAAGTCTGTCATTTTTGACTGCTTTAAATTGTACAGTATTCTATTTAAAAACATATTTTCTAAAGATGTGAAACAATTTTATGCTTCTTCATTTGCGTTTTTTCTTTGAATAAAGTTTCTGACAACCTTTAAAACACATTCCACATCTTGTCTATTAGGACCTTATTAGGTGTGAATGGTCAACCCCCTACAATGACACTTGTGAATCATAAATTATAAATTTCCAACTAAGAATCATAAATTGTAAGAATTTTATTGCGGGCGGCGCAGTTAAAAAGGGTAAGTATTTATTTATAGCTACGGCCGGGCCAAAACGTAAAAAACACGTTTTTCAATCTTATTTTATCTCGTTATAACCAAATTTACCTCGCCCTAGTGGGTTATAGTTCAATAGAAATTTCACGGGACATCTAATGTACCTCGTTATAAGCGAAACCTCGTAATAACCGTGTTCGTTATAGAGAGAGTATACTGTATTTTACAACAAATGTTACAGTAGACTAAGGCATATATTAAAACAATATTTTGTAAAATTTGAATTTTTCATTATTTTCCAAGGTTCTATTTGCTTATAAAAATGTAAATATGAGTGGTAATGTATTTTTTAAAAACACAGTACTTTTTAGTGTGGGGATACTTTCATAAACCACTTGTAAAACATGCGTGATCAAAGTATCCCCATTTTAACTTTTGAATTTTTTAAATTCATACTTTATTCATGGATAAAACACCAAAAACCGATATAGAGTATTTTTTTTCAAATTTTTACTTTTAACAACAAACTAGATATTCAGTTTTAAACAAAAAATATGATCAAAGTAAACCCATTCTACGCTATACATTTTTTCAAAGATATATCACAAGATTTGTTTAAGGCATAAAAGAATTTTTGGGATCGCTGTTTCCAAATTAGTGGCCATTTAATCTCTGTCAAATCGAGTTCGAAGACATTTTAAGGTTTATCTGAAGTAACCTGAAGGTCATCTCAATGTTAGAATGAGAATAAATAAAATCGGAAAATGTAAACATTATGTATGAGAATTATCCGTTGTCCGCTTTGCGTTCTTGGTACTATGATAGAGACAGCTCGGAATACCTTCCAAGTCAGCTCGCCCCTATCCGCAATTTAGGGACGCGCTCTATAGCATGTTTCCCTGCAATGAGAGATGATATGGCAGAGTGTGTGTGCGTGTGTCTGTTTTTTTTTGGCTAGGAAATACATTTACATCATCAGGACTAGATATAGTGCCTGGTATGTCGGACTCGTATGTTACAATACCGACTAGAAACCGTGTCTTTCTTCTGCCTCTGCACCACAACTACTGTAAGGCATTACTTCACGAAACGAGGATCTAGCTATTGATCTTCCTTCATGTTGTCGAAGTCATTGTTTCTCTCCTTTTAACCGACGACTCTATTTTCACCTCGCCTCCTTTCATTACGGCGAAGAACCTGGAGGACTTCTATAGCGAATGTGCTGATTGCACACCAAACTACCTTCGATGAAAGCATTTCTCCTAATAAGGTCGAACTTTTATTTGATAACTGCTTCCAGAGTAGTGCGCCGTAAGTTGAAATGAGAACACACGAAGAACACTTGCTCCGCTTCTTCACTGACCCCGGACAGGATGGGCGAAACGTCAAGTGATAAAGATATGCTCGAAAGCACCCATGTCCCATGTCCTGAGAGCATCTGCGTCAGATAGTAGATGGCAGTTGACCTCGTCATGTTTGCGGTTCAGCCAACATGTGTTAGAAGACAATGCCTCCACCTGCCCATTGTTGTACTATACTTGTTATCAACGCATACTGTTTTGCAGATCTGCTCTTTTAAGTTCATCTAGGCACAATGTAGTAGTAGTTGACTCTCTTTGTCGTTAAAGGGTCTTCCTTTATTCAGCTTATACCCCAATGATTAGAATCCCGGCTATGACGTATATTACGTCCTCAAATACTATACGGCATGCGCAAGCAACTTTTAAAGCACTCTGGCGATATAATGGTGTGACCTTCCTCCGTAATTATTGGATTTCGAGGTTGTCAGACCAAATTTATATTCTATATGTTAATACTGACGTGACTTCTTCTTCTAAAGGTGATATCTTCTAGTCATGTTGACAACCACAGTGGCCCATTTTATTGTATTCATAGCAGCTCAACATAGATCAGTTAATAAAAAAAGGTTTAAATCTTTGTATGTAGGTATATTTAAAAAGCCCTTAGAAGGGCTACATCAAAAAAACAAAAGTTTTCGGAATAATAATTCCATCATCAGGTTAAAAGCCTAAAATAAGTATAAACCATTTAATTAAAGCAAACGTGATTGAAATGTTGACTAATGTTAAAAAGCAAAATGGTTATACTTACAGGTTAACATGCCTGAGCCACCAAAATATTAGGGTAAAACCCTTTACAAAAATTAAAGTTACCAAAAAATGTACATGTTGTTAAAAATGAATGATGTTTAATATATTAGATTTAACTTCAGGCAACATATAACCATGCCTCATGTGAGTCCAGCGTCCGGAGGGTAGACCTCTTCAAACGGACTTCAGCTGGTAACTGATTGACAAGATACCTATGAACGATGTCGAAAACAGAGTGTCAATGCACCATGGAACAGTGTTAGTTATACATAATATTACTGCAGCCAACCGATTCAAAAGCTTTAGTGATGTTAAAAATGATAACAGCAATCCAAGTGTTGGGATTTAAAAATTTTGTTTGTAAAATTTGGATTTGAAGAATGTAAAATTACCGATGGAGGTAAAGGTCATGTTTAAGAGAATGACGTATGCATTAGGTAGTCCATGTTACTCTTTGTCGTATGGAGTGTGGTCTAAAAGGTGTATTTGTGACTGATTAGCTTAGATATATGATATTGCCATTTACGTTGATCACATCTAGGACAAGGTAAAATGGAATTGTACATATTTGTAGCTAATATAAGACCTCATTTTTAAATGAAGTTGTTTTTGGCTGCTCGTATGGTAAAAGGTTTATATAAGTGGGCCCAATAAATTGACTAAAGATTAAAAATCTTCCGGCTGAAGAAATTAAAATTATAACCTATGGGATTAAATTTAGCATGAGAAGGCTGAGTTCCTCAGAGACTTGAAAAGAGTAAAGGTACAGGAAATGACTAAAGAAGGGGGGGGGGTTTAAGGAAAAATAAGTGAATTAATCAACAAATTAGAGATAATAGAGGTCCTTCATGCTAAAAGCATCTAGCATCCTAAGAAAAATCTATTTTGGTGATATTAAATTCGGTTTATATGAACCATGAACCATTCCTTGAACCTTAGTCAACATTTCAATCACGTTTGCTTTAATTAAATGGTTTATACTTATTTTAGGCTTTTAACCTGATGATGGAATTATTATTGCGAAAACGTTTGTTTTTTTGATGTAGCCCTTCTAAGGGCTTTTAAAATATACCTACATACAAAGATTTAAATCTCTTTTTGTGATACATGGTATACATCTAGCTGCAGGAATTTATTTTCCTTGTGGATTTTTAGATCAGTTAATGTTAGACCAGTCCATTTCGTAATATTAGCCAGCCAGGATATACGTCTACGTCCAGGGCATCTCTTGCCCTCCATTTTGCCTTGTAGAAGTCGGTATTTACTTAGGCATAATGTGGTGGAAGTCAGCCAATTTTCTGTTCTTTACGTTGTTGATAATTTCTTTGTCTTTTCTTAGCCTCTGGAGAATAGTTATGTTAGTTGTTTAGACGTTGGTAGCACTACATTTCAAATGCTTCTAATCGTTTTATGGAATCTTCTGTAATAATAACGTCCACCTGCTTTGTTTTGGGCTTAATACATTCGGCATTAGCCGTGACAAGGCTGCTTTTACTACTGACGCTTTAGCACTGACATGCTCTACTTACTGCTTAAGGCTGAGTCTGGCATCAATAAGCACTCCTCACTACTGAAGAGATGGTTGTGATGTGATTTCATGTTCTCCAATGCTCAGTGTTACGGTTTCCAACTAGTAATAAGCACTACCTCAGTTTTATGCTTCGCTAGTTTTAAATTAACTGTGTTCATCCACTGGCAGATTCTCTCGAAGATGATGTCGAACGTGAGATTTATTTCGTCGAAGTGCATTGTGACGATAACCACAACCTCGTCATCGGCATATGCCACGAGCCTAGCATTCATTTGTAATTTTAGCTTTAGCAACTCATCATACATAATATTCCATAAAAGAGGGCGTAGCACAAAGTCCTGTGGTACTCCTTCAGTAATTTTATATTCCTTCGGGCTAGACTTTGTGTCATACTTCAAAAGTTGATCAGTAAAGTAGCTAGTCATCTTCCTTAGGTATAATGTGATGTCTGATTGTTGATGAAGATAGAGGTAGCTAAAATGAAAATGTTACGGTGGATGTTGGGTAAGACTAGAAGGGACAGGATCAGAAACGACTTGATTAGGAAAAGAGCCGGAGTGTTACACTCTCAAAAAAGATTCAAGAACAAAGACTGCAATGGTTTGATCATGTCAGACGTAGAGATGAAAAGTATATGGGACGAAGGATAGAGCTGTTAGAAGTTGATGAAAGAAGAGGTAGAGGAAAACTGAGGAGCAGATGGAAGGACTGTGTATTAGAGGACTTAAAAGGTTTAGGTGAAGAAGACTCGATGGACAGAAATGAGTGGCGACGACAGTAAGTAACATTGATCCCTGAAAAGGGAAAAGCCGAGGAAGACGAAGAATTTTTTGGACCACAAATACAAAAAGTAATGAAAGATGGCTAATTTGACAACTTGCTGAATGAAGCTGCAGTATGAGTATTGAGAACTTTTAAAGGATTTGTGTCTAATTTTCTTGGCAATTACAAAGATCTCAGTGCATACCTATGTATCATATCTACTAGTGAAATAAGTAGTGCCTACAGATAAATACCTAAAAGCATGTGTCTTAAAATTCACCTCTTGGACACTCATCTCAATTTGATTCCAGAAAATTTAGGTTCTATTACGATGGGGTTCACCAAGACGTTGTGGTGAAGACTTTAGTTTTAAAAATCCTATACCATGAGCATTTCGACCCTTACCATTTTATACCTGTGGAAAATCTATTACCAGCAGTTTTACCTTTAAAATGCAGATTTGCAAATGATATCCGAAACAGACAAAATGTTGACCACTCTTTCATAGATAGAATATTATTTATAGACGAAGCTATATTTACACGCCATGGTGTTTTTAATTTAAGGAACAATCATTTTAGGAATACTGAATATCTTCATGTTAGAGAGAAAGGCATTTTCACCATGCATTTAAAATAAACGGTGTGAAATCATTGCTAATCATTTTTTAGGGCCATGTGAGTTACCTCGTAATTTGAATGGTGTGAACTATTTACATTTTTTAGAAAATGATTTTATTGATTTGTTGGAAGAATTACCATTTAACTTAAGGCAAAATATGTGGTTTATGCAAGATGGTACACCACCACACTATACGAGGGCAGTGAGAACATGCTTTTAAATATCAACTTTCCTAAACATTGGATTGGTCGTGGTAGTAATTTTCCTTGGCCACCAAGTAGCCCAGAATTTAATCCTTCCAATTTTGGTATATAAAACACAATGAAACAGCATGTCTATAAGAACCCATAATATTCGCAACCAACTTTGGGAAGAAATAAACACTGCAGCAGTTTCTTTTGAACCAACCATGCTATATAATATGAGACGATCTTTTATGGAACTTATTGATAACTGCATTGAAAATAATTGTGGACGTATTGAACACTTACTTTGACAAACAGTTTAATGTTATTTAGTTTAACTATTTCTTAATATGGTTTGCAAATAAAATGTTTTGATTATGACTTCAATTTAATATATAACGTAAAATGTTTGATGTAAAATCTTATTATCCTATTAATTTGTCAAATCCTATGATTATTAATTCTACTGATATATTTATTTTCTTTAATATTTCGATAACTATTAACTTTAGTTAAAGGTATTTTATACCAAAATGCAGAAGTATTGTTGTTTTTGTCTATTTTTCTTAGGTAACCTGCAGTAATTGCGTTAAATCAGAATTATGCAGCTGATTTGTAAAATGCGATTATCTTAAAAAATGTTTCTTGAGTTTTAAAGTTGATAACAAGTTTACCTTTTTTTGTTAAAATAATGTATCTTTAATATTTTTTAACACAAATAGCGCTAACTTAAAGAGCAAAAAAGTTAAGCACAAATTTATGCCAGATAGGTAGCATATGTGGCGCCCTCTATAAATTACAATAATGTTTACATTAAATTATAATTCCTCTTACTTAATAGCATCCAGTTGTGAATTTTTATACCAAAATGTTTACAAACATGAAAGTTATAGCAAAAAATAGAATTATAAATTTTCACTTTAACACCCTGTATCTTTCTTTATATCAACATTTTATTAAAGCAAGTTGGTTTAAATCGTAGTATTTCAAAGTGTAAATCGTAGTATCTACAGGTTCTTTTTGTACAATTACTTAAGGACCAACCTGTATATACCTAGGTAACACGATCAAACTCGGCAAACAGAATCAAACGGCAGAGAGAACTAAAACAATCTGAATGACTTGGGCAAAAGTAGGGAGACTCAGTGTTGTGTTGAAAAAAAAAATACCAATAAATTAAAAAAAAAGGGCATTCAATAGTTATATTTTATTAGTTATGACCGATGAACGGAGACCGTGACACTTACAGAGTTATCAGCCAATAGATTAGACAATACAGAGGGCTATCGAACAAGCTGTTAGGAGTTTCTTTAAGAGAACATATACGAAATGAGGTCGTGCGAAAGAGGACGAAGGTGTAAGATGTAATTGGAAAAATTGCGTAAATAAAATAGAACTGCTGGGTAGGACACATGGCACGAAAAAACAATGAAATATGGACGAGAAACACTATTTGTTGGAGACCACGCGAGAACATTCGTAGTAGAGGAAGGCCACACAAGAACGGTGGTTAGACGAAATCAAATAAAAGTAGGGAGAAACTGGTACCAAAGAGCAAAAACAGACAAGATTGGAGAACTCATGGGTATTTGTGCAGGAGTGGATGCAAACAGGCTGAAGAAGAATTTATATTCCAGAGAGTTTAACTAATATCTAGAGGTTTTTGACGACGACACTGCAATCGTATTTACTACTCAAAGCTATGATGGTCAGTCAACGCTACAGTATTCATGTAATAGTTTCCATAGGTACTCACCATGTCATATGTTGTTTTAAATGTTGTTTAGTTAAAAAATGTTTGGTGCAAATTTTACATTCATATCGTTTTTCATGGATACAAGTGTGCACTGTCGTGTGTTGTTTTAAATATTTTTTTATTGAAAATTATTTGGTGCAAATTTCACATTCAACCGGTTTTTCACCATTGAAAAATATTTGGTGCAAATTTTACATGCAAAAGGTTTTTCCACAGTGTATTCTCAATGTAGTTTTAAAAGATAATTGTTTGATAATTGTTTCTTGCGAATGATACATATCAAACGTTCTTCTCCAGTGTTCTCGTTAGCAGTGGAAGGTATATATCCAGTGGAAGAGAGCCAGATTCTACAGTGTAAATCTCTAGAGGATGGAAGTGACGAAAAAGCTCTAACCTCTAGACTGAACAGAAGAAAACTCCAGATCTAAAAATAGTCCGTAAGTGGCTGGACAACGGAGCTAGGACATAGTGGCAGGAGATTGCAAAGTATGGGTAAGCAGTGAAGGGTTATTGGCTTCAGTTAAGATGGTGTCTTCACTCGTAAATGGTGATAATAATATGGTGATAATAAATGGGAAAGTCCAGATAGTACAAGAACAGTGCCCCAAATTGTTCTCTCAAAGTCATGTGTTAAGGACCACTTGCAGAACTGCATGATAGCCGCTCCGATGGCATTTTGGAATAAATAGGATTCTAGCCAGAGTCCGTGATAGGTATTATTGTTAATTGTCGGCAAGATGTCGAAAAATGGTGCAAACGATGTGAATCCAAGAAGGGACCCAAAACGAGACTTAGGGAAAAACTCCAACAATAGATTACCGGGACAGCATGGGAAGGAGTTGCTGTTGACATCCTAGGATCATTTTTAGTAACAACATCAGGAAACAAGTATTTGATAATTGCTACGAACTATTTTTCCAAATTGCCAGAAGTAGTTGTACCACCCAACCAGGAAGCAATCCCAGTTGGTGAGACTCTGCTTGAGAATGCGTTTCTTTCAGGATGACACCGCTTTATTATCAGTCCGACAGCATGGTAGAAAGACGTAACCGGAGCATTAACAACTACCTGTCCCTGTTTGTACATAAAAACCAGAAACTGGTGCCTCTATTTCTGCTAGCCGACTTAAGCTCCCAACATGAAGCAGCTGATTACACTCCAGCAATGTTATTGACTGGTCGAGAGATGAAGCTTCACATCGATGTCCTACATGGAAATCTACCAGATGAAGAGGCGGACCAAGAGATACTCTCCGAGTATATCAGCCGCCTAACGGATGGACTGGTTAAGGTCCATGATTTTTCCAGGAATTAGTTACAAGTGACCAGTGACCGAATGAAGGTTAGGTTCGATCAGAAACCCACTCTTTTAAGTTTCAAGGAAGGTGTTGCAGTTTGGCTCTACCAACCAATCGAAAGGAAAGGTCTAAGTCCGAAGTTGCAGCAGTCCTGGGAGAGATCGTGCCTGATTACTAAGAAGATAAAAGAACTTCATATAGGGTGCAACTGACGCCACGAAGGAAGTCGAAGGTCGTCTACCTGGAGACACTGTGTCCTTATACAGGCCAGAATCCACCGACCTGATCCACTTAGGTCCTGCTAGGAGCCAGTCTGAAAGAAGGGGGCGAGTCACAATGCTCTAATTGGGGTCCTGGCGTACCAGTAATTTTAGAAGTCGAATTAACCACTTTGTCAACAAAGTTATCGAAATCTTTTATTTGTATTTTTCTGGAATTTGGTATTAGAGTACTGATTAAGCATTCGTAACTTCGATGGAACTCTAGAACATAATCTTCGTGTATACGAACTGCTCGGCTCCTTTGAATAGACAATAATTAGATGAGATGAGCGTGTTTGTAAGCGATACCCATATTATTGTAGGCGAAAATTATTATTATTATGTATTTATAATTTTTAATAAGATATTTGTTATTTAGTTACTATTAGTGAGCTTTTTTGTACTTAAGTGAGTTAAACAAAAATTAGTTAACCTACGCGTACTTCACTTAACCCCTGAAGCCACAGACAAAAGTAACAATAACATTATCAAATAATGTCAAAGTCAAATCAACTCAAAACTCAATATAACTATCAGCTGATATTTATATCTCCTTACTTTAATAATTTTAATTCGCCGTTCTATTAAAAATGCTATCAATTAATATTCAATAATCTTGTCCAGAAGTATATTATTTTTAGGATAAATGGGGTCTGAATAAAACGATATATGAGTTTTTAAAATAACACAGTATATTATCTAATAATAGGTACACAATTCATTGCCTTAAAAATATAAGAGATAGACTTGGGAAATGAGAAACAAAACAATGCATTATGAATAATAGTTACAGGGTATTCTTTATTTACAGTTATTAATCTCATACAATCAATGCAGGTGACAGGAGTGCTGGATTCTAAGAACTAGTTTTTCATTGTTACAGCTCTCGATCAATATATTCTTATATTATTTGATTAAAGACGTAAGTTTTAAATTCTTCAGCTTAACATGTCGGTGTTGTATGTATTTTTTATAATAAATGGAATAAAAATATCTTTAAGGACATACATTCTAATACATGCCTAGTAGCATATTTAATTAAAACAAGCCCATTCTTACGAATTTAATTTACGGTACTAGGGAAAGAACTGTAGATGCGTTTTTGTGGATTTTATAGATTATTAAAGTTAGAATAAAAAGAAGACAAGTAAACTCTGTCTTTTGTCCAAAGATCGACACAGGGTTGTAGAGCCAAAGATGATGATGATGATGATTGCTGATGTTGTGGAACGCATAGCGGAACTGAAATGGAACTGGGCAGGCCATGTAGCGAGAATGCATGACTCACGACGGACGAGCAAAATTACAAATTGGAGGCCAGGAGCAGACAAACGTAGTAGAGGAAGACCACATATACGTTGGGCTGACGACGTCAGACGTATCACCAAAGATATGGTAACGAAGAGCATAAAATCGTATAGAATGGATGAGTTTAAGGGAGGCCGATGTTCAGCAGTGGACGTAATAAATGCTGGATGATGATGATGACGATGATGATTCTCTCTAACCATTTTGGTATTCTTTAAACTTAGCGGATCAATAAATGTACAGATAGGCAAGCGGCTAGGGGACTCTCAGGAGTTCAACGTTAGACTCTAGGTTATTGTGAGAATGCCCAGAAGCACTTAATAGACTGGCGGAGTGTCACACTAGTATATGTGCCAGGTCATCGGAGAATACATGGAAATAAGAGTTGATGAACGTGCCAGAAGCGGTTCAGCCACAAAATACTTCAGTACCAAGCCAGCTTTAGAAGTGCCAAAAAGCTCGCCAATCATTGAAAAAACCGACTCTAAAAACATTTGGGTTCAATCGACTGGACAGTACCAGCTAGTACATGATTTCCGATTTCTGGAATTAACGCCATGAATAAACGGTAGAAGCAAAATAAGCCACTTAGCTGCGGCACAACCAGTTTATAACTGATGGCTTCTGAAATAAAAATTTGGTATCCTTTTTTAAATTATTATTTTGTCAAATACAAGAAAATTTGTTTAAAAACTGGAATTTCATCATATTTACACCGACAAAATAAGGTTAATAAGTCAATAATACATTTCGTCTATGTATACATTTACCAATACAAATTGAAGTTTAAATTTAATGGCTTGTGCATGCTTCAACTTATAAAATTAATACATGTATATAATTACCAGCCAGTGTATAGTTAGCACCGACTTTCTATCGTCCGTCGGCAAATTCAAACAAAATATAACTTTCAGACCATATTTTACAACCTTTAGTCCAGACAAATTATTATATGCATTTAATATATTTTTTACCACCAAAAATGAGATGTTTTAACCAAATAATGCTTCAAATATAATGTGCAGAATAATTTTGAATTACGTTTCGCTAATGAACTTGCTTTTTTGTCCTTAAAAGTAGAAAAAAAGTTTCAGTTATATTGCTTAATATTTTGTCTAAATATAACCGCATAAGAATTTTAACTGTTCTAATGCCCAAGTATCAATTTTCAAGTTTTAAACTGATTGATTTACGATGAGTAGTCCGGTTGTAAAAATACCAGCATGTGCCTTATCTAAAGGACTGGAGTTGCAAAAATTTAGTTTAGTTGTATCTTTGCAACTAGCTTGTTTATAGATAGATGTGCATTGTGCATTGCTTTAATTTTGAGTTGTTTTGAAATTTTGTTGTGAGTAGTTATAATAATTGTAGTATTTTTTTTGTTGTTTGTTTTTTTGAAACTGTCTATTTGTGAATAAAGAAAATGGTTAGACGATGGGAAAAATCACCTTCAGTTTTTCGTGCATGAGAGCAAGAGAACCCAAGTAGTAGTAGAGAAAGTGTAGTAGTCAACAATCTTTTAAGTGTAAGTGATACAAAAAACAATGACAATGACTGTAACTGTAGAAAAGTGTCTCAGACTTCCAAAGAAAAGGATTGTTTTGAATGAACAATCTAAGAGAATTTGTATGAACGTTTACAAAAATCTTCAAAATGATCCTGAAAATAGTTGTAAAGGCAGTATTATAAGAAAAGCGGCCTTTCAGGAATTCCGTATTCTACCATGCGCGACATCGTGAAAAGTGGTGTTAAAAAGAGAAAAACAAGATCGGATGCTGGAAAACCTAAACGAATTAATATTGTGACTGCTAAATGTTTAAGGAATTTGGTTTACAGGGACTACAAAAAAATGTAATAGCAGCAATTGATATTATATACACCAACCTTGTTGCGATGGGAAGAAGCTGCACTAAAACCACTTTACGTAGACGGCTGAAAAAACTTGGGTTCAAATACAAAATCGTTGATAAATGGGTGGCTATTATGGAAAGTAAGCGGATAGTAGACTAGCGTTTAGATTATTTAAAAAAACTCAAGAATATCGAGACCAACAGCAGACTATATATTATTTAGACGAGACATGGTATGACACGCATGATACCGCTAGTAAGGGTTGGACTAATGGTTCACTTGGATGCCATTTGAAAGGAGTACCTCCGAATAAAGGTTCTCGGATGATTATTGTGCACTGTGAATCTGCAAATGGTTGGGTGCCAAATGGGTTATTACTTTGCGAAAAAAAAAAAAAAAAAATAAAAAAATAGAAAAATGTAGTGTGGATTATCATCAGAATATGAATTCTACTATATTCGAAGAGTGGTTTAAAAATACACTACTTCCCAATATAACACCGGGCAGTATGATACTTATGGACAATGCTAGCTACCACTCAAGGCTTCTTAAAAAAATTCCTTACAGTTGGTCTTCAAAACAGGAACTAAAAGATTTCCTCCCAGAAAATGATTTGTATTTTGAAGACAACTATAATAAGAAACAGTTACTTGAAGTGCTTCGTACTAAAACTTATAAGAAACAATATATACTGGACACTATTGCAATACAACATGGCCATAATGTTTTGAGGTTACCACTTTATTTTTGCATATTCAATCCTATTGAACTTATTTGGGGACAAGTAAAAAAACGGATTCGGAGGAAAAATAGTTTTCCAAAATTTGATGCGAAAGTGGTCGATTTAATTCGGTATGAACTATCAGAGATTATAAGTGACGATGTAGCAGTCACAACTGCTAACATATAATTAATTAATATAATTTATTATTGAAATCCTAAAACCCCTCAGAATCCCGTTTATGAAACGTTCATGGGCAATAGACGGTACTATGCGCGAACTACAGGTACAGCGCTCGCTAAAGTCAGTTTTGGCCAACTACTCATGCAGAGAGGTGTATTTCTCCAAGCCTTAACCGGCATTTTTTTTGTCTTTAAATCGGGTAGAAAATCTGGGATTGGATTTAATATTTTCCCCGAACATCAAGGGAGAAATTAGAACAGATGATAAAGAATCTTGATTGAAAAACCGACTTCCAAATCTATAGAAATGAATATTTAAGACCCGGCTTCCAAATCTACTGAAATAATTATTTAAAACCCAGATTTCACCCGATTAGGATAACGTTTAATACTAGAATTAGTTTAACCAAACACCTAATTCAACCCATTGGAAACCAGGAACCGATTGTCTCCAGAACCACAGCGTTCCTCTTCATTCGTTTTTTTTTCGGAGCCTCAAGGATCGTCAGAGTCTTAAGGGGACTTATCCAGGACCGCTGTAGTGTTGTGACAGACAGTAACAACTAGTTTCTCAGGGTTAAGGTTTTCTTGTAATTTACAACTTTGTATATGCATATACCAAGGTTAGTACTTATTACAGTTTTTGTAACATCTATAAAAAGTTAGGTAAATAGCTATTAATTAATTAAATTAGATTCATTGTTAGGGAAGGGGTTCATGATTTTTGTATAGCGGTTTTTAAAAGGGAAGGGAAGAAATTTATGTATCAGGGTTTTTAAAAATTATATATATATCTTTCCGAGTCTGTTGGCCATAATACTCATCACACTTGATCACTTTAGATATCTCCCAGCATCTGTGTGTAAGCATAACACTTACACATAGATCTGGTGTTTAGCTGCTTCGACACATATTAGTCGTATATTTGTTAGGTAAGGTAGTTTCTTTTGTATAACCGTCACGGTTTTTTTTTTAGTATTTATATTCCCTACCTTACCTATCTAGGATTTAACTTTCGTAACTAACCTTAGTGTTAAGATCTCGCTTCTCCCATGGACTTAGATTATAGATTTACTAATACACCTTTTCGTTTGGCCCAGTAGTGGGGATATTTAATTTTGTCGTGGCTTTTTGGTCCTCGCATACCGTAGCCCCACTACTGTAATTAGATTTTCACTATATATATATATAGGTGAGTTTTGTTAGTTGTTAATACTATAAATATATTTGTTACAAATAGTTTTGCTTTTATTTCAGTTCCTGCTTACAGTTATAATATAGCAGAACAAGGTCAATAGTGTCTTTTCGGTTTTTAAACATTATTACAGGGTATTAAATCAATAGTACTTTATTCCTTGTTGTTCATAACTTCATTTATTTTTTTTTGTTAATTTCCTTCAGAAATTAGCTGGCGCCTATTTTAGTATTTTCCTAGGCATCTCCGTATATTCTCTTATCTTACCCCTTTTATAGTTCCAGATTTTCCGGTGCATTATTATATTGTATTCTTTTGGTTAAAAGATCTCTTTTCCCCTTATCTCAAAGCCAAATTCTAGTGTAGTGAGGCTAGCCCGAATTCGTGCTTGAGGTTTTGTGTCTCTGTGTTCTTTTGAGCTAAGCCATTCTTTTTATTATAACTTCTTTGCTAGTCCTTCTCTAATTGATCATCTCCTTCTCCATATACCACCCCTAAATTTTATTTAGGTTTCAATTGGCGCTTTTGCGTCTGCAACCTAAGCTGTTTCAATTGGCGCCCAACGTGGGGCCTCTTTTTTTGCACGTACTTTTGGCTTTATATCTTTGGTTTTTTTTTTTCTCCCACTTTAATTTCTGGTTGTGTACCTTTGGTGTTGTATTTTAATTTTCAGCTGTGTTCTTTAACTCTTGGTTTCTTAACTGCAACATTGGTTTTTGTATTTCAATATTTAGTTTATCTACATTATCTATTAAATATACCCGTAGTACCCTTGTTTTGCTGTATTGTGGGTAGACTGAATAAATTGCTTTTTTTGATTAACTAAATATCCATATTGGATTAATAATAAATAACATAAGTATATATTAAAAAGGAAAATTATTTAAATATTTTAAATTTAACTATCTTAACACTATAAAAGTCCGGAGTAGCACCAAAGTAATTCACCACTGTCTGGAAGTGACATTTTTTGAAATTTCTAGGTTTCTCAGGGATTGTAGCCGTACCTTGCATCTGAGTTCACGACTGGATAAACAAGCAAACATTACTGGTAAAATAATTCAATTATAATAATAACCTGGAAACATAGAGTAAGTTAGACTTTACCTATTTTATCATAGTTTTCCTCATATATTTTCTGGTATATTTCCAAGTTGTATAAAATGTCTGCTTTCAAGGTAGAGCATCTGCTAGGTCCAGAATTAGAGTACGAATTGAGAGTCCGGCACTTAAACGATCCATCTTTGACAACAGTGGAAAGGAAAAGGGTAGTGTTGCGTGGTGCATTAAAGCAAGCTGCAGCAAATCGGAGTTATGCTGTTCTGTCTGCTTCCCATCTTAATTTTAAGGACGAGATTGCGGAAATAGAGGTTACTCTTGCAGATCTGGTGGTCAAAATTGGTTCTTTTGTGGGTTCTCCTAGTGATACTGCCTATGCTCGCTATACTTCTCGCTTAGGTCATGTTGCAACTAGAGTCCATCTGTTAGAAGCTACAACAGAGGAAGAGGAGGAAGTGAAGAGGTCTCTTAATTTCAGGGTTCTGATTCTGGAAGGTGAACTTGATTGTAAAGTGATTCCACAGGCACAGTCAACTCCTCATAATGCTAGTGTTTCAGTAAATCCACTTCCCTTCGTTAAGTCTGCTCCTATTCATAAATGGGGTGTCCATTTTTCAGGTCAAGATAATGAAAATGTTGTTAGTTTCTTAGAGAAGGTAGAATGTCTGCGTATAGCGCGTGGTAACAGCGAGGAAGAGTGTTACTCTTCTGCTGCCGATTTATTTAAGGATTCAGCCTTCACTTGGTATCTCAATAACCGAGGTAGTTTTGCTTCATGGCAAGAGTTAGTTGCCAAACTTAGGTCAGATTTTCTTCCATATAACTATGAGGACAATCTTCTTGATGAAATTAAGTCTCGAAAACAAGCTCCGCAGGAGAAGGTAACTATATTTGTAAATGAGATTGTTAGTTTGTGTAAACGGTTTGAGACTCCTTTGTCTGAGTCACATATCATAAGGATCGTTAGAAAAAATTTGTTGCCATCGTATCATTCTAGTCTGGCACTTACAGATATTTCTTCAATTGCTGACTTAACGGAAAAGTGTAAGAAGTTAGAGGAAGTTTTGTCATGGTCTTCTGACAACGTGTCTAGAGTCCCTATTCATCAGAATTTTAGAAATAATGACTCATCTTATTCTGATAGACCCAATTATTCACGGTCTAGTAATAGTAGAAATTTCAGAAATAATGACTCATCCTATTCTGGTAGGCCTAACTATTCTCGGTCTGGTAATGTCTCTTCTTTTAATTCGAAGCTTACCTGTTGGAATTGTTGTCAGTCAGGACATGGGTATTACGAATGTTCTGAGCCTAGAATTCGGTTCTGTTATGGTTGTGGACGTCAAGGTGTCCGTAAATTTGAGTGTGAATTCTGTTCGGGAAACGACAGAAGGGGTGGGTTGGCCCTGGCTCCTACTCCTCGTCAAAATACAGGGAATACAAACACTGTCCAAACTCCTCAAAACCAAGGAACCAGTTTCTCGAGTCTGGATGCCCAAGCTTCCACAAGCCAAACATCTCACGCTCTACCGAAAGACAAAAGACCACAGAACGGCAAATACCAACCGAAGAGAGGACAACGTTAATTGAGCATGAACACCGTGATTCTTCTGTAGTTTCTTCAAGTAATCTCTTGTCGTCGTTTGTTGATTTAGATATAAACTCATTGTTAGTTCGAAAAAACAAGGATAATCGTCCATATCTTGAGATATCTATCTTAGGACATTCTTGTTTAGCTTTACTGGACACAGGGTCCAATATCTCTATTTTAGGTTCTCTAGGTCTGGAATTTCTCCAGAATTCAAATGTAAATATAGGAATAGATCAAAGTTTGCAAGTGACTACAGCTGATGGTCAAATTCAACCAATTTTAGGTCAATTCACTACTGAGATTTCTGTTAGTTTTTGTAAAAGAATGATTACATTCTTTGTTATTCCTTCAGTTAAGAATTCAGTCATCCTAGGTATGGATTTTCTGAAAACTTTTAATAGTGAATTAAATTTTACTGAATTTTCCTTATCTGTGTCTTCTTTCAATATCTCTTGTGTCAATGCTGTTAAAGATATGAGTCGACTTAATGCTCAGGAATTAGAGCAGTTAAATAGTGTCATCACATCATTCTCTTCTATCTCATCGAAAAATCAGTTAGGTCGAACTCATCTCATCGAACATCACATTGATGTTGGTTCGTCTAAGCCCTTCAGGCAATATCAATATCCCTTGCCTCAAGCCTGGCATGAAAGTTTAGTAAAGGAGGTAGATGAAATGCTTAAGTTAGGTATTATTGAGCCCAGTACTTCTTCTTTTTGTAGCCCTTTGTGGCTGACAAAAAAGAAAGATGGGACTTTTCGTGTCTGTTTTAACGGACGTAAACTTAACGGTATAACTATGAACAGAGATGCTTATCCTATACCTCGTATAGATATCATCCTAAGTAAATTACAGAATGCAAAATTTATTTCATCTATCGACTTAAAGAAGGCGTTTTTACAGATTCCTCTCAGCGAGGAGAGTAAAAAGCTTACTGCCTTTGCAGTAAATGGCAAAGGATTGTATCAGTTCACTACAATGCCTTTTGGTCTTGTGTCTGCTCCTCAGACTATGTGTCGATTAATGGATTTGGTAATAGGTCCTGCTTTAGACCCATTTTGTCAATACTATCTTGATGACATTCTTGTCATTACTCCTGATTTCGAAACTCATATCTCTGTATTGCAGCAGTTGTTTCAGCGTTTAAAAGACGCAAATTTGACTATTAATTTGGATAAAAGCAGCTTTTGTCGTGACTCTATTAAGTTTTTAGGATATGTTGTAGATTCTCAGGGTCTTCGTACTGATCCTGATAAGATGTCAGCGATTCGGGATTTTCCTGTGCCTAAAAATACCACTCAGGTCCGTCGATTGTTAGGAATGGTTGGTTATTATAAGAAGCTTGTTAAGTCTTATTCGACCTTGTTGTCTCCTATCACAGATTTACTTCAAAATCGGAAAAAGGGACAAAATATTGTGTGGACTCCTGAGGCTAATGAAGCTTTCATTAAAATCAAGGAGGCTCTCACAAATTCCTTTGTTATGGTAGCCCCAGATTTTACTAAGCCTTTTTATCTGATGACAGATTGTTCTAACACTGCATCTGGAGGTGTACTCTATCAAATGGTAGATGGAGAAGAACACCCTATAGCTTATACAAGCAAGAAATTAAATAAAGCCCAGAAAAATTATACTACAACTGAAAAAGAGTTGCTAGCTATAATTACTGGTATTGAACATTTCAGATATTTTCTTGAGGGTCGTTCTTTCACGGTCATAACTGACCATAGTAGTTTGGTGTGGTTACAGAATATGAAGAACCCATCTCCTCGTTTGGCTAGGTGGATTTTAAAATTGGCACAATATGATTATAAGATTATTCATCGTAAAGCTGCAGGTGTAGTAGTCGCTGATGCACTCTCTAGAACGTTCGATATTAATTTGTTAGATTTATCTTCCTTGCAACCAGATGACTGGTATCGAAAAATGTTGTATGATGTACAGAATGTACCAGGTAAATTTCCTGATTTTAAAGTTAAACATGGTGTTTTGTATAAACATGTCTTAAGTTCCATGGATGCCCTTACTGGAATGTCGGATTGGAAGATAGTCGTTCCAACTCCTAATAGAGCAGAGGTTTTGGCCACTTTTCATGACCATCCTACTGCAGCTCATTTTGGTTTTTACAAAACTTTCCGTCGTATATCGGAACTCTATTACTGGCCGAAGATGCGTCAAACTGTACGTAGCTATATCGCTAAATGCAAAATCTGTGCTACATGCAAACCGACAAATCTTCCCCAACCAGGCTTAATGGGTAGTTATCGACGGATTGATTTTCCATTTCAACTTATATCTTTAGATCTCATTGGTCCTTATCCTAGGTCTTATAAAGGTTCTCAGTATGCCTTGGTAGTTGTTGATTATTTTACAAAATTTCCTTTGGTTCATACTATGTCTAAGGCAACTACTTCATCCATTATCAAGTATCTTGAGAATGAGGTTTTCTTAATTTATGGTGTTCCACAGATCGTGTCTTGCGATAATGGACCACAGTTCACAGCTAAGGCTTTTCGCGACCTCATGTCTAAATATAATGTCCAAAAGATCTGGTACAATGCGAACTATCATCCACAAGTCAATCATACCGAAAGAGTTAATAAATCAATCGTGACTGCTTTAAGGTCATATTCCTTTCCTGATCAAAGAGCTTGGGATACTCATATCCACTCTATAGTACAGGCTATCAGGACTTCTTCTCACGAAATAACCAAATGTCCTCCATCTTATTTGATGTTTGGTCGTCATGTTCCTCTTTCTGGTGATTATTTTGGTACAATTTCAGAAAATGCCAATAACTTTCCCACTATATCAGATAAATTACACCGTTTAGAAGATATCCAGCATCTTCCTGATATTTATGTGGATGTTCGCAAACGTTTGAAAGCATCTTATGCTAGAAATAAATGCCATTATGACTTGAGAAAGCGAGAGTTATCCTTCAGAATTGGAGATTCTGTGTTGAAAAGAAACTTTGTCAAATCTGATAAAGTGAACTTTCAATCGGCCAAGTTATGTCAGAAGTACATACCTTGCACAGTTATTAAGGTCATTTCTCCTTTAATTTATGAGTTGAAGGAAACTTCCACTGGCAGGAAACTAGGAAGGTTTCATGTCAAAGACTTACTGGAGGACAAGACAGTAGGTCCACAGAACTTGTCAGATAATTTGGATTCTTCATCTTCAGATGAAGATTAACTGGTCCCTTATCAATGCTGTACCAGTTTGGTTGTTTAAGTTCGGTTTATCTATTTTTGTTTACCTGGCAAAACAATAAGAGTTGTGCTATTTTGCCTTCTATTTTTTTTATCTTATCTTAATGTTGGTTATTATCTTAGTTTATGGACTTGTTAATTTTGTTGTTTGTTTTCTCTAAAAGGTCCAACTGCATATCATAGGAGTACAGGATGGATATATGGGAATTTCCCCATCTTGAGTTCTGAGTTGAATAGATGTTTACAGGGATAATGCGGAAAACATTCCAAATATTTTCTTTAATAGTGTTGTATGGTTTTGTGGACCATGGCCATAAAGCTTATGCATTCATATTCACTTACTGTGTCGGTGTTTTAGCGTGGGTTCAGGATTGATCACCCTGGATGTGTGCCCTCACTTGGCTCAGAAATATATCAATACATATTAGTTGTTTCTTGAATGTCTCTTAGGTTGAAATTAGAATGTGTCATTTAAAATTGGATCGTTCTGATATTCAGCAATAAGTAAGTCTGTTTAACTTGGTTTGTTATCTCCTATGTTGTTATCTTCTCAAGAATTTGAGTTTAATATATCTTAGTATCTTGAGTTTGTACCTGTCTACCTACCATTCGTACGGATTGGTAGATGTGAGTTTATCTTTACCTTGAGTGTACCTTTATCTTTACCTTAATTGAGTTTATCTCGTACCTTTACCTTAATTGGTTTATCTCATACCTTTACCTTAAGTTAGTTATCGTTACCTTTACCTTGATAAGTTTATTTCTTATCTATATCTTATGAATATATATCTTATCTTGATTATGGAGTCCTAAAAATCTGTCCTTTACTGTTCTTGTCGTGAGTAAAGAATTGGACCACGTCAATAGTACAGTTTGGGTATTACAGTTAGGATCTCTTTTACCTTTCCTTCTACCAAGTGTATAGCTGGTAGAAGTGAGTTTTGTGCATATCCTCTACCATGAGTAGATCTGGACTTGCAATTATCTTTTACCTTTGTGCATATTCTTTACTACGAGTTGGGATTGCAGTTAACTTACTTATTTTTTTTTAGCATACCCTATACCATGAGTATAGTGGGCTTGCTAGTATCTAGGCTTGCTAGTGCCTTTACCGATTGTGTGTTTTTCCTACCGCTGCTAAAGCAAGTAGATGTATGGAATTATCTTTTACCTTGAATTTTCGAATATGTTGCTGATATCCAGAACCATATTATATAGATGTTTAGGTTTGTAGTAATATAGTTTCAACTAGTCCTAATAAATTAAGCCCTCATTGAACTCTTGGGTAATTGATAGAATCTGTTCGCTCTAGTGTCAACGTTGGGTAAACTTGATAGGACTTTGTTTGAGTTTGTGTTGTGAATGGTTCTTGGTCCTATCTTTTAGAGGTTGTTAACACACCTCAGTAGTGTAGTTTATTAATAGTTTTACTAATACTTGGAAATATAGAATTTAAGTATTGTCGAAGGTTAATTTACTCTATATAAGGTTGAATTGAATTATATTGAATATATTGGTATTGAGATTGATATTGCTATAAAGTTATTGAATTATATTTAGAAAGTACCTAAGTGATTGGGTTATATGTTTTTTTACTTTTCTTAATACTTTGTCTAAATACATTAAATTATTTTAATTTTTTTTTTGGTAAATTACACATTATCAAATAGATCACATGCTGTCTGTCTACTGTACGTCTGTCAGTGTCATTACTTTTATCCCATCTCCTGAGTAACCAGTGTGGCTGATAAGCTCAAAATCCTTGTGGTTGACACCACAACGTTTCGGCTTCATCATATTCATCGTCTGGTTTGTCTTTAAGGCTAGATTGTCCTAGACAATAAAAAAAAAGGAAACTTCTGGTAAGTGGAAAGTTTTCCTTTTTTTTTCTGGAGTTGAGGGAGGATGTAGCAGTCACAACTGCTAACATATAATTAATTAATATAATTTATTATTGAAATCCTAAAACCCCTCAGAATCCCGTTTATGAAACGTTCATGGGCAATAGACGGTACTATGCGCGAACTACAGGTACAGCGCTCGCTAAAGTCAGTTTTGGCCAACTACTCACGCAGAGAGGTGTATTTCTCCAAGCCTTAACCGGCATTTTTTTTGTCTTTAAATCGGGTAGAAAATCTGGGATTGGATTTAATATTTTCCCCGAACATCAAGGGAGAAATTAGAACAGATGATAAAGAATCTTGATTGAAAAACCGACTTCCAAATCTATAGAAATGAATATTTAAGACCCGGCTTCCAAATCTACTGAAATATTTATTTAAAACCCAGATTTCACCCGATTAGGATAACGTTTAATACTAGAATTAGTTTAACCAAACACCTAATTCAACCCATTGGAAACCAGGAACCGATTGTCTCCAGAACCACAGCGTTCCTCTTCATTCGTTTTTTTTTTCGGAGCCTCAAGGATCGTCAGAGTCTTAAGGGGACTTATCCAGGACCGCTGTAGTGTTGTGACAGACAGTAACAACTAGTTTCTCAGGGTTAAGGTTTTCTTGTAATTTACAACTTTGTATATGCATATACCAAGGTTAGTACTTATTACAGTTTTTGTAACATCTATAAAAAGTTAGGTAAATAGCTATTAATTAATTAAATTAGATTCATTGTTAGGGAAGGGGTTCATGATTTTTGTATAGCGGTTTTTAAAAGGGAAGGGAAGAAATTTATGTATCAGGGTTTTTAAAAATTATATATATATCTTTCCGAGTCTGTTGGCCATAATACTCATCACACTTGATCACTTTAGATATCTCCCAGCATCTGTGTGTAAGCATAACACTTACACATAGATCTGGTGTTTAGCTGCTTCGACACATATTAGTCGTATATTTGTTAGGTAAGGTAGTTTCTTTTGTATAACCGTCACGGTTTTTTTTTAGTATTTATATTCCCTACCTTACCTATCTAGGATTTAACTTTCGTAACTAACCTTAGTGTTAAGATCTCGCTTCTCCCATGGACTTAGATTATAGATTTACTAATACACCTTTTCGTTTGGCCCAGTAGTGGGGATATTTAATTTTGTCGTGGCTTTTTGGTCCTCGCATACCGTAGCCCCACTACTGTAATTAGATTTTCACTATATATATATATATATATATATATATATATATATATATATATATATATATATATATATATATATATAGGTGAGTTTTGTTAGTTGTTAATACTATAAATATATTTGTTACAAATAGTTTTGCTTTTATTTCAGTTCCTGCTTACAGTTATAATATAGCAGAACAAGGTCAATAGTGTCTTTTCGGTTTTTAAACATTATTACAGGGTATTAAATCAATAGTACTTTATTCCTTGTTGTTCATAACTTCATGTATTTTTTTTTGTTAATTTCCTTCAGAAATTAGCTGGCGCCCATTTTAGTATTTTCCTAGGCATCTCCGTATATTCTCTTATCTTACCCCTTTTATAGTTCCAGATTTTCCGGTGCATTATTATATTGTATTCTTTTGGTTAAAAGATCTCTTTTCCCCTTATCTCAAAGCCAAATTCTAGTGTAGTGAGGCTAGCCCGAATTCGTGCTTGAGGTTTTGTGTCTCTGTGTTCTTTTGAGCTAAGCCATTCTTTTTATTATAACTTCTTTGCTAGTCCTTCTCTAATTGATCATCTCCTTCTCCATATACCACCCCTAAATTTTATTTAGGTTTCAATTGGCGCTTTTGCGTCTGCAACCTAAGCTGTTTCAACGACTGGAAAAAAGCAGTAAACCGTGTAGTGAAAGTAGAAAATGAGTACAGAAGACTAGGACAATTATTTTCAAACAGTGGACAACTTATTATTAATCTATGGATATAGTGACTATGTGTATAGTGACTATGATGAGAGGTCGCCTGCAGAAGAAATATTTTAGACAAGGTACGCTAACATGATGATTATTTCAGTTAAAACAACTCAGTTTTTCATTATTGCTAAGTTGCTATGTTTAAAACAATATTTTCTTAGATGTAAAATACTTTTCCAGAGTTTCGTCTAAGTACGTCATGGTTAAACGCTAATAGGGATTTTCAACGCTTCTCATATATTTCAGGCACTTATGATATGTCGTATAATTTTAATATATTTACGTCATACGTTATTGGTATATAGTATATACCAATAACTATACATACAAAAGATGTATGACGTAGATATCTTAAAATTGTATGACATATAACAAGTGCCTAAAACAAATGGGAAGCGTTAAAAAGCCCTATAGAAGATGCCGTTGTATCACCTAGTATTTTTTCCGACAGGGTGGTAGAGTGATAATTTTTTTTACGTTTCACTTTTAACAATTTAAAAAATAAAGAAATACAATGTTTTGCTTGTTTTTCCAAAATCAGATTTTCTGCTATTTGACTATAATATACTCATTACACATTGTTATTTTATGATTTAATTCTTGTATCAAAAAATTTGTGTCGGTGAAACAACCAATATCGCGATACGTCCCTGGACATCGGTGACTCGAATTTCATAACATATCTGTTTGAATTTGCTGATTTGAAATATCGTTGGACTCGACATTATATAGCTACGCATTTTCCACTTTAACTGTAAAATATATAACAATTATCAATTGTATACCTACTATTAATTTTATCAATATGATCTAGACCATATCTAGACTTCCTCGATTTTTTGCTACATACGGCCCTTTAGCGTAAGAAAATTCTGAGGATCGTGGGAAAAAGCGGCATTTTGCGACCATTTGTCGACATCCGCTGATAGTGGTACTCTCGAAATGTGTAACGTTATAAGTGTGTGACAAGTGCAAGCATACTCTTATGTGTAATGTTGCAGAAATAACATGTAACATAAACTCATAAGATATACAGGGGTAGTTAAAAAAATTAAAATATTAGAATTCTTAAGTAAAGAAAAAAATACTATCAAGGACAATGGACATGAGAATGTGTTAAAGTCAGCGACAACAACTTGGCTAATTACAGCTTCAGTGGTAAAATGATCAATGTATTAATTTATTAAAATGATTACCAACACAGAATGAACAGTTAAGTAAAAGTATATATTTTTGCTGATAATCAATTATAGACCGTCGGATATCCGAAGAAGTTCGTCCACGATTTTATCCTTTAAGCGTTTGAGAGTACTGAAAGATAAAATAAAGGTGAGTAAAATAGTATCTTACGAATCGATAGATGATTATTGATTATCTTTTTAAATATTTTGGCATAAGGGCTACTAGTAACCTAAGGATGTTAATTATGACCTAAACATGTAATGCTTTTTAGTCAATGTCCATGATTTTATCCTTCATGCCACTTGAAAGTTTGTTAGTTTTTAGGATAAGGAACCTCTAAAAAAGGCATAATGGCAGGTTATAAAAATGAAAAATTTACCTTGGAAAAGTTGCGAAAAATTAGAAAAATTCAATTTTTAAAGAAACAAACCCTGGTTCCACTCTAAATTTCCTTTTATTTTTGATTATCTCAAATGAGACTTTCAGTACACCAAGGGATAAAATCGTGGTCGAACTTCGTATTGAAATCAGTCTATTATGATAAAATGTATTAGATTAGTAATTACTTTCGCATCCTTATTATAGAAGAAAGCGTGACAGTTTGTACAACAATATAAGCTACATAATTATTCTCAATTTCGAAGTGTCAGATGTAAATGAAGCTTCACAGTTGTTTTACGAGAAGTTTTCTTTTTCATTAAGTGCCATCTACCTTACGGAGATTAACAATCATCATGACCATTCTAACTTTTGAAACAATTGCTTTAAATAAGTTTGAGCTACAACCATACCATAGATTTTTCAGCTAAGATATTCAGCTTCCTTTCACCTTTCACACTACTTCTGCCCTCTACTTCGCCATGGATTATAAGCCGCAGGATGCCGTATTTTTACCTCGTATTATATATCCGAGATATTGGAGCTTTCTTAAATTTTAAGTATTAATTTAAGTGAAAAAATCGATAAATTGGGGGAGTCGCCTCTGAAATTTGATAATACTCCACCTAAAATACAAATTATGGAACGTTTATATTAGAGAATTATTGCGGTAAAATCAAAAAATGGAGAAATATGGAAGAAATAAGATGTATGATTTATTTTTATTTAATTGATGGTTTTGGATAACTTGATCCAAGATGTATGATATATTCAAGCAATAAGAAATTAAAATCTTTGTTAAATCTGATAACTATGTAGCTAATAAATCAAAGGTTCTTACACAAGAAAATGTTGAGCAGTTCTTAGAAAGTGTTCCGGATTAGATAAGTAGATTTAGTCACAAAAGTGATACAAATTATAACTTAAAACTTTAAACAAGCAAACGATGAAGTCCTACAAAAAGGTAGTAAGTACTATTTAGTAACAACCATAAACTTTTTGGTAACTAGTATCGTATCTTACAACTTATAAAAAGGGCAAGGTAGAAAGACAAAGGTGCGTTGGTAGAAAACAAGCATTATGACTGAAGAACATTCGCGGCTAGGCAGGTATCCGCAGTGTCAGACAACTTTTTTAAACTGCGTAGGATTCAGAAAAAATCGGTAAAATGATTGCCAAAGTTAGGGAGGCCGGACAGGGAACATATAGAAGAAGTATGATCTTACTTGTCAGTAACTTTTTCTCCAACCTCCAGTTCTTTCCTCTACGCCACTATTAAATCTAGCTCGACGAATGAATCTGTTTTAAAAAATATTACAGAAAATATTTCCAATGCACACTTTTTTAACTACAGCAATTGTTCAATCACTAAATATAAATATTATTTCAACGTGAAGTTATTGTTTCAAATATCTGTTTTTTCAACAAACAAATCATCTGTTTGTTCAGATTTTTGTTCAGATGTATGTATTCCAACCTAAATTTGCAGATAGCGGAGATACCATGATCTGTTTTGCAGTTAGAATGACAATTTGATATAGTTGTGGTTATTTACGTTTACAAAGGCTCATGTTCAAAATCTTCCACTCCATAGAATTGTCATCATAACCTGGTTACAGAATATATTATTCATTACTAAAGTATTTCTTATAATACAAGTATTTAGTGCCATGTTTTGTGATAAAATATTTTTTGCTGAGTTGATTAACGAGAGCTGTAGCAAAGGAAGCAATTTTTCTATATTTTTGGTAGCAAAATCTATTGAAATTAAATTGATGAGTATAAAAAGATACAAGATGTTTTTTATATAATTTTTACTTATAAAATACTCACAGACAAGAAAAAGAGAGCGAAATATATGAACACCTCTTGATTATCTTCATATTTATGGGTCGATAGATCGTCAAATAGCAATAGAGAGAGTAGGAGGTGAGTCCTATACCCACGATAAAATTGGAAATCAAAAAGTGTTAATGTTTTATTTCTTTAGGCGTGGCTGTGAATAAATTCTAGTTCTTTTGAGTATTATATTTTTTAGGTTAAAAAGATGATGTTTCGTGCTAATGGCTTCTTTTAAAAAGCTAATAAGTTTTAACAAATTTATTTAAAAAAACTTACAATGAAGTGTAAACTTTTTTTTGTATAATGGTATAAAATTTTATTATTCATGTTTTTTTTAATTGTCAAAAATGGATTTATAGATTGTGGGAACGTTTTCGATCCTATCAGATCATCCTCAATGAAAAACGTCTATGTAGTATTTAAAACTAGCCACATAAGGTCAGATGACCGGTAAATTACATAATTTAAATAGTACTTAAATCAACTGAAATCGTACCTTCGTTTAAAAAATATAATCCATTATCATCGACCTAGTGTCTTCTTAATTACAATATTAGTGTCTCAATTTATGTAATTTAAAGATCATCTGACCTCATAATGTGGCTAGTTTCAAATATTATATAGACGTTTTTCACTGACGATAATCTGATAGGACCGAAAACGTTCCCACAATCTATAATTTCATTTTGGATAATTTTTAAAAAAATTCTAATAATAAAATTTTATACCATTATAAGAAGTTTTTACTTCATTATAAGTTTTTTTAAACTATGGTATACTGCAAACCACTAGGAATTTTCCTTTTAAATTTTAAATTTATTTTAATTTGTTATCCTAGATTTTATTAGTTGAAGATGGGTACAGAGAAAATTTTAGAAATTTATGTCTGAATCCGATTACTAAATGCAGTATGTTAATAAATGTGTTACGATAATTATCCTGGCCTAAAATAACCGTAAATATTATGACTAATGCTGTTCTGTTTTTAGATTTTACGAGAGTATTCTATTAGCCGGCAGAAATTTACCTGAAGGGACCTTCCAGAAACGGTCGAGCCGATGTAAAAATACCCGTTTGTCTTACCGTTATAATTTCGCCGCTAATCGAGAAGGCTGTTCGATGATTCTAGCGTAAAGGCAATGGCATATATAAAGGACATTTTATTTGGAAGGAACAGTTAATACTCAAGACGCGCGCTCGCGAATTTGTTACGTACGGATATAATAAATTATTGTCAGATAAGTTAATATAAATAAAGAAATAAATTAAATCCGTAAGTGTTATAAATATTGAACCTTTTAATAAATTCACAACAAATGGTGTCAGAGTGAGATCGAACATAAATTAGACTTATAATAATAATACAAGTGAATATAAAATAAATTGTGAAAATGGCTACGATTTATGAGCTGACAGTGACTAATTTAAGAAGACATCTTGAAGACAGAGAATTAGCTTCTACCGGAAAAAAGGCTGAGTTAGTCCAACGACTAAAGAACGCTTTGCTAGAAGAAGGACTAGATCCAGAGACTTATATATTTGAAGACAAACATGATGCTGTCCTCTCGTCGATTTCGAAAATTTCTGGTGACATCGCATCATTAGAGAACAAAGTTTCCGGCGACATCGCTTCTTTGGAAGACAAAGTTTCTAACGAGATTTCTTCGCTGGAAAGCAAAGTCTCTGCTAATATCTCTTTGGAAATCTCTAAAGTCACTTCTGAGATGTCTGCCCTGGACGATAGAATATCTTCGTTAAAAAACCAAGTTGCTGCCGATATGTTGGCCTTCGAAGAAAAGATATGGAAAGAGATGGAAAAGAAGCTGGAGGAAACAGGGACAGCAGAGAGAGGAAACAATCCAATTACAGTGGAGACAAAAGAAGACGAGACGAAATGTAAGTTGGAAACACGACCGAAATTTGAAGGAAGTGGAGGTTCTGTCCATGTGAAAGTCCCAACTTTCGACGGAAAATCATCATGGAACAACTACATGAAACAGTTCGAATCAGCCGCAAGAGCAAATGGATGGTCTGAAAAAGAAAAGGCTGTAAACCTGACTATCGCTCTTCGAGGAGATGCCTTAGATGTGCTTCAGACCATTGCCGTAGAGGAGACCGATGATTTCGAACAACTGAAGAAGAGGTTAAATATGCGATATGGCCACGAACATTTGGAGCATGTATATCAGTCGCAGCTTAAAAATCGTAGACAGAAGAAAGATGAGGCTCTTCAAGAATATGAGGTAGATATTGCCAGATTAGTACGATATGCTTATCCAACAGCTCCCGAAGACATGATGGAAAAATTGGCCGTTCAAACGTTTATTGATGGTCTTCGTGATCATGAAATGCAGAGAACACTGCGATTAGCTCGTCACAAGACGCTGGTTGATGTCCTATCCGCCGCCCTCGAATACGAGTCAGCTACGCAGGCCTCTGGCGGGTACAGTAAAGTTAGGACTGTAAAAGAGGAAGGAGATGAAGATAAACTTGACCAGCTCGTTAATATGATGAAAAGCATGACATACAAGAAAACGAAGACCATCAGATGCTGGAATTGTGGCGAAATAGGACACGTACGAAGCTCCTGTAAGCACCCTAGGTACGACGCAAATCAAGAAACTCACCATCAGGAAAACTAGAACGGGTCAGCCTTAGGGGGGCAGCTTCGACCCAGAACTTTTCCAAAGACCCTCTCATACTAATAGCTTCTTTGAAATGTCGTGAAGATAGTGTATATGTAGATGGAGACATAAATGGTAAAAAGCATACGTTGTTGGTGGATACCGGAGCGACCAGAACCATTATACGCCCGACAGTTATAAACAGCCGAAAGAAACTGTTACCAACGAGGTTACGACTTCGGACCGCTACAGGTGAAAATGCCAACATTCATGGAGAAATCCAGGTACAATTGGGAATTGGGGCAGAAAAGTTTGTCCATACTGTTATAGTTGCTGACATCGAAGAGGATGTTATATTAGGAATGGACGTAATGAATATGCATGGATTCCAATTGGATTTTAAGAATAAGGTAATCAAAGTTGGCAACGAGGAGGTATTTCTCCATCCACATAATGACAACACTGTGCAAGCAGCCATTACAGAAGATACAGTCGTGCCTGCGAGAAGCGAAACGATCATAGTAGCGCGACTACAGGGAATTGTAGACGAAGGGAGACCTGTTATGATGGAGCCTTGGAACCACGACGATGAGGTTGGCCGTGGAATCATAATTGGAAAGGAATTGGTGACTTCGGCTAAAGAAATTCCTGTGAGACTTATCAATGTCAACGACTACCCAGTGACCATAAAGAAAGAGACAAAAGTAGGAACTTGTGTACCTGTGACATCCATAATTCGTCAGGCGACAACATCTGATAATTCCAACGACAAATTCGACCAAATGGTTGCAGTTGCAGGACAGTCTCTAAATCAGATGGAGAAAAGGAAATTAAGGGAATTTCTTCGGCAGTATCGTGATATTTTCGTACCGAAAGGAGGAAAGACGGGAAGAACTACCGTTGTTAAGCATAAAATTGATACTGGTAATGCTAAGCCAATTCGTCAAACAGCTCGACGATTACCACAGGCGAAGAGAGAGGAAGCTGAAACGATTGTTCAGGAAATGAAGAAAGACGGGGTGATAGAACCTTCTACGAGTCCATGGGTCTCTCCGGTGGTCCTGGTTAAGAAGAAAGACGGAACGACGAGGTTCTGTGTGGATTACCGTTTGCTGAACAACGTTACCAAGAAAGATAGTTATCCTCTGCCTCGGATCGATGACACATTGGACACATTGGCTGGAAGTAAATTGTTTTCAACTTTAGATTTGAAGTCTGGATACTGGCAGGTAGAAATGGACCCAGTCGATAAAGAAAAGACAGCCTTCACCACAGGATCTGGATTGTGGCAATTCAACGTTATGCCATTTGGACTTTGTAATGCTCCTGCGACATTTGAGAGGCTTATGGAAAATGTGTTGAGAGGGTTATCTTGGAAAACATGCCTGGTTTATTTAGATGACATAATCGTCTTGGGGGAGACATTCGAAGATCATTTGAGGAATTTAGAAAACGTTTTTAATCGACTTAAAGCTGCCCAATTGATGCTAAACCCCAAGAAGTGCCAGCTATTTCAAGGTAAAGTCAATTATCTGGGTCATATAGTCAGTAAAGAAGGAGTGGCCGTGGATAAGGGAAAAATCGATTCCATTAAGGAATGGCCAAAACCAACTGACAAACATCAAGTGAGAAGTTTTCTTGGACTATGTACTTACTACCGGAGGTTTATTAAGAAGTTTGCAGATATCGCTAAGCCATTAACGCGACTTAAAGAGGAAGCAAGAGAATACCGCTGGGATATAGACTGCCAAAATGCCTTTGAAACGTTGAAAAAGCATTTAATAACAGCACCAATTTTGGGGTATCCACTGCCAGAAGGAGAGTTCGTCTTAGATACGGATGCAAGTAATGTGGGAATTGGAGGAGTGCTGTCTCAGATTCAAGGAGGACAGGAACGAGTCCTCGGATATTTTAGTAAAGTTCTTTCAAAACCTGAGCAGAATTATTGCGTCACGAGAAGAGAACTTCTAGCAGTAGTTAAATCAGTAGAGCACTTCTATCAATACCTCTATGGAAGGAAGTTTTTAATCCGAACCGACCATGCCGCCCTTAAGTGGTTGATGCAGTTTAAGAATCCAGAGGGTCAGATAGCCAGGTGGATCGAACGACTCCAAGAATACGATTTTAAGATTGAGCACCGAGCCGGAGTTAGCCACAGAAATGCTGATTCTCTTTCCAGAAGGCCATGCCCCGCAGAGTGTTCCCACTGCAACAAAACGGAATCCAAGGAAGCAGCAGTGCTAAGAACGACGATTGTCAACGACGACTGGACGCCTACTAAGATAAGGGAAGAACAAGAGAGAGATCCAGTTATACAGAAAATCCGAAAATGGAAAGAGGAAAACCGTCGACCACCTTGGCAGGAAATATCAAACCTATGCTCAGTAGTTAAGACGTATTGGGCCCAGTGGGACTCATTTATCATCGAAGATGGCTTGCTCAAACGAGTCCTGGAAAATGATGACGGTTCAGAGAAAAGAAGACAGTTGGTGATCCCAAAGAGCAGAATAGCCGAAGTACTTCGTCAGTTACACGACAGTCCATCGGGAGGGCATTTTGGTGTAAGGAAAACCCTTCAGCGAATTCGGGAACGGTTTTATTGGATGAACAGTTCCGACGACGTAAAAGACTGGTGTAAGAAATGTACTATTTGTGCTACGAGTAACGGGCCTCACCGGAAAAGGAGAGCTCCTATGAGACAATATAATGTTGGAAGCCCGTTTGAAAGAATAGCTTTGGACATTGCAGGGCCATTTCCAGAAAGTGAAAATGGGGGCAAGTACATGTTGGTAGTAATGGATTACTTCACTAAGTGGGTCGAGATTTATGCACTTCCAGACCAGAAGGCCGCCACCGTTGCAGATAAGTTGATCCAAGAATATATCAGATTTGGAGTGCCTTTGGAGATCCATAGTGACCAAGGCAGGAACTTTGAAAGTGATCTATTCCAAGGAATATGTGATAGACTAGGCATGAAAAAAACAAGAACTACCGCGTATCATCCGCAATCGGATGGTATGGTAGAACGAATGAATAGGACAGTTGGCAAGTATTTGACAAAGATGGTGTCCGATCATCAGCGAGACTGGGACCAATACCTTCCGTTCTTCACAATGGCCTACAGATCTGCTGTTAACGAATCAACGGGCCAGACACCAGCCAGAGTCCTATTCGGACGCGAAATGCGACTACCTTGTGATCTAGAATTTGGGTGTCGACCTGGAGAAGATGTAGCAGGTGAAGATTATGTGATCGAATTACGAAGAAGAATGGACGATGTACATGAGTTGGTCCGTTCCCACCTTCAGATCGCTAGCGACCGAATGAAGAAACGGTACGATACACAAGCCGAAAAGGGTTGCTTTAAGAAGAACGACAAAGTATGGCTGTATAATCCCAAGAAGCGAAAAGGTTGTTCTCCCAAATTGCAGCAGTTTTGGGAAGGTCCATACCTCATCATGGAGAAGATCAACGATGTCATCTACCGAATAAGCAAGATTCCGAGGGGAAAGCCGATGATAGTACACCATAACCGGTTGGCGTCTTTCGAAGGTGACCACAACGTAGATGAAAAAGTGGAAGTAAACCAAATCCACGATGTGTCTGACCTCACGTTCGAGGAATTCATGGGTGCCTATGGAGGTACCGGTAAAGCGAGACATGGTGTTACCACTGAAGAAAAGCAAGATCTACTCGCGCTCCCCGATGACTACTCGCTGGCCCTTACCATCCCGGCCAGTATCAAAGACGCACCAGGGTTGGCATCCGTCTTTCGAAGGAAGTTTGGTCGAGTTGCAGAACTTCAATGCCAAGTGCCAGCTCCCGGTAAAACCTTGAAACTCCAAGATGCATCACGTTACCTTTTCTACCTGGTAACAAAAGACACTGCCCGTGACCAACCTACCTACCGAGATGTATGGGAAGCCTTACTTCAATTGAGAGAGCACGTACTAGAGTCCGACGTGCAAAAGTTAGCCATGCCAAAGTTGGAGTGCCGCCAATTAGATTGGAGGGTTATCCGAAATATGGTGGAAGAGATCTTTAAAGACACCGAAGTCCAGGTGTTAGTCTGTTGCAATCCGCATAGTTACTGGTGCGGAGAGAAAACCGTCCCTTGTCATTTTTATACAACTGGAAGTTGTAAAAGAGGGTCCAGTTGCCGATACCAGCATACAGTTCCGGTTTCGGTCCCGACAAGGTTCCAGGAGGAACCATCTTTTAAGAGGGGGGCAATGTTACGATAATTATCCTGGCCTAAAATAACCGTAAATATTATGACTAATGCTGTTCTGTTTTTAGATTTTACGAGAGTATTCTATTAGCCGGCAGAAATTTACCTGAAGGGACCTTCCAGAAACGGTCGAGCCGATGTAAAAATACCCGTTTGCCTTACCGTTATAATTTCGCCGCTAATCGAGAAGGCTGTTCGATGATTCTAGCGTAAAGGCAATGGCATATATAAAGGACATTTTATTTGGAAGGAACAGTTAATACTCAAGACGCGCGCTCGCGAATTTGTTACGTACGGATATAATAAATTATTGTCAGATAAGTTAATATAAATAAAGAAATAAATTAAATCCGTAAGTGTTATAAATGTTGAACCTTTTAATAAATTCACAACAAATGGTAGGTACACCATTTTTTAAAACTGCAAATCACAGTAGTTCAATAAGTTTTAATGACACACTGATTATTTCGCGGCAAATAAAAATACGAAATTAATGGCATTTAAAATAGTACCTATTATCTAAAAGTAAATATATTTTTAAAGTACTGCTTTCATTTCATATCATATCACTGCTCGTGGACGAAATTTAGAGAGAAAAAATTATTATTTTTCGTTACGAAAACTTGTTCTATTAGGTAATATCGCAAAACGATAAAATCGGACATTGGCCCTTTTAAAACCATTGTCCAAATTATTCGAGTATTTTCTCAGATTCTAGACTAAAAAACATGTGGATAGTGTCCTCGGTGCAAGAAATAGAAAGCAGCTTCCATTGGATTTTACATCACGGGGCAGCATGTTCTATGTTGATCCCAGCTATCTTATCTTTATTGTAAAGGTAGACTATCTAATGCTCCATTATATCCCTGTTCAGGAGGTCAAAATAACGTTCGTTATTTAGAGATGTCATAAATCACATAGAATGCTGTTTAATTACATTACACACTATGCCTACGGTAAAGAATCAGGAATCTTGATGTCGTATTTGTATAGTAACATTAGGATTAAAAATACTGTTTTTAAAAAATTTTAGTTTTATAAACTCTATATATGACGCCGACGCGACGATTCACATGTCAGTTTTTAAAAATTTTTAAATATTAGTAGATACTCTAAACTTATTTTATTTACGACAGTAAACATTTAAATTAGTTTTTTAGTTCTTTTTAATTTATTTTCTTATAATGTTCTTTTTATAGTTTATACTTTATACCTGTATTTCTTTCTATATTAAATTCAATGTATCTTGCTACCTGGACATTTAAGAACACAAAGAATGTGATATACATTTATTATTTACCATGTTTTGCAATGAAAGCTCTCTTATGTTTAAGTTTTAAGTAAACAGACAAGAATTATATAGATTTGCAAACTGTTGGCTATAAAAGCGGACATTTATAGAAAATGGTTGATATCAGTGCGGGTATAATTATCTAAAAGGAACAACTAATTTTTATTTACAGTTTATTATGAACATGTAGTTTCAGAATTATTTTTGATTTTTTACAGCATTTTGGTGTCCACTACCTATATTTTTACTTTTATTAAAAAAGATATCAGTATAAATAACTATTTCATTATGTTAAAAATAATTAAAGTGTTTTCTTCGTGGATATTAATTTTGCATCTTGGCATCTTTGATTTGTGTACGTTAATTACTTTAAATATACAGTGCGTTAATTTAAGCATTGGATACTATCGTTATTAATGTGGCAACGTTGTTTGGAATATACTGCTCCATCTATGTGCATACATTTTATGTGAGCGGTATAATGTACATACATTTCTGTAGCGCCACGAGATGGTGAAATAATTTATACATAAGATGGGGCACAAATATTAAAAAAAATATAATTTTTTAATAATTATTTGAAACATTGCCGTGTTAAGACAGATATTGAACATAATAATATTTAAAAATATATGTATATTATTGTAGATGTATATTGTAATATTTAAAAATAATGTATTGTCTGTCAATGGATGAATTAAAAAAAAACAATATATTTTTTATTATTTATTATGTAAAAACGTGAACATGAAACGTAATCAAATTATCTTGTACAAACATTATGTTTATATGGGAATAACCCACAGTCGATTGTAATAAAAATTATTTTTAACTACCGTTTAACGTCTGTGGTTAATATATACGTCTATGGTTAAATAGTGAGTTTTTGTAACTACCTAACGTAACGTATCTCCCTATACCTAAAGAACTAACGTATCGAAGAAGATGAACGTTAAATTGACAGTTAAAGTTCTGCACGTAACGTAACGATGGTGTTGCCCTCATCGAATTCGTGATAAACTAATAAGTTGTCAGTGCCAATCTTGTCCTTGTCACTTAACCCTATTTTTGATATTCAAAATAAATAACAAATATTTTTTTGAACAATTTTTAATTTTCGAGATAGACGCGATATTAAATGTAGGGCCTTTATTGACGATGAAGAAGACAAAGACATATAAGATGCGCTTCTTCTCCACATCGTGCACGACTATACAGCCTTCTTCTTCTTCAGATGCAAATCCACTAATGGATGTTAGCGATCACATTTTCAAATAAATCTCTATTTCTTGCAATATGTATCAGAGATTGTATGTCGTTAATCCCTGTCCATTGCCTTATGTTTCGGAGCCAGGTAATTTTCTTGCGTCCCATTCCTCTCTTGCCTTCAATTTTACCCTCGATTATAAGTTGGACAAACTGGTATTTTTCATTTCGCATGATGTGACCTAGATACGCCGTTTTCCTTTTCTTGATGGTTTCGAAAAGTTGGCGTTCTTGGTTTATTCTTTTAAGGGCATCTATATTTGTGATTTTCGCTGTCCATGGTATTTTCAGGATACGGCGATAGAGCCACATTTCGAAAGCTTCTAATCTGTTTTTATCCCTCGTTTTGAGTGTCCAGCCGTCTACGCCATATAGCAGCACTGACCACACGTAGCACTTAGTACACCTTAGTCTCAGTTGAAGATCGAATTCTGAACAAGTCAGTACCTTCTTGAATTTTAAGAAAGCTTGTCGAGCTTGCTCAATGCAACATTTTACTTCCCTGTCCGATGCCCAGTCTTCAAAAAGCCACGATCCCAGGTATTTAAATTTACTCACTCTTTCAATGGACTTAGTATTCAGTGTTATGGTGGAGTTTTCAAGTGCATCCAAGTTTCTGGAGATGATCATAAATTTGGTTTTTTTGGTATTAATCTCTAATTCCATTCGCTTACTGTATTCTCCGATTATAGTGACAAGTTGTTGAAGATCGACTATGTTGTCACAAATTAAGACACCATCATCAGCATATCGTATGTTGTTGATCAATACTCCATTCACTTTGATTCCCATCTTTGCATCCTCCAAAGACTCTTGAAATATGGCTTCCGAATAAATGTTAAATAAAAGAGGGGAAAGCACAAATCCCTGTCGAACGCCCCTTCTTATATGTATTGGTTTGGATATAGAATTGTCTATTTTTAACTGTGCCATTTGATGCCAGGACAAGTTTTCAATGCATCTTATGTCTTTTTGGTTTATATCAACTTTTTTAAGGATCTGCATTAACTTGTGGTGTTGGACACGATCAAACGCTTTTTGGTAATCTAAAAAGCATAGGAACACATCCTTCTTCTGATCGTAACAATTTTGGACCAGCACCTGTATTGCTACTATTGCTTCTCGTGTTCCTAAACCCGAACTGGGAGTCACTGATATCCCCTTCACATTTTTTGTATAATCTTTGATATAGTATTTTTAAGAATATCTTTAAAGTGTGACTCATCAGGCTAATGATTCTGTGATCCTCACATCTTTTTGAATTGACTTTCTTGGGCAGGGGAATAAAGGTAGAGCTTAACCACTGTTGAGGATAGCAGCCAGTTTCATAAATTAAGTTAAATATTTTGTGTAGTGCTGAAATTCCCCTTTCATCCAGTAATTTGAGTATTTCTGACGGGATTTCATCTGGTCCAGGTGCCTTATTGTTTTTTGAATTTATTATTGACTTTTCTATCTCCTCTTTGGTGATTGAAGGGCCAGTCAGCTGGTCGTCTGTATAAACTTCACTCATGGGTCTTTCGTCATGGAAGAGCTCCTGGATATAATTTTCCCATATATCAATTTTCTCCTTTTCACCCAGCACTATCTGGTTATTCTGATTAACTATGGTAGTTGGTCTTCGTTTTCTGTATATTCCAGCAGTCTCCTTAAGCTTTTTATGTAAATTAGGGTCGTCGTGCTGTCGTTGTAAATGTTCTAGATCGATACATTGTTGCTTAAGCCATTAATTTTTTGCTATTCTTATTTTTGCTTTTATTTGCCTGTTAATGTTTTCATACATATTGCTGCCATCTTGGTTATTCTTGTCTCTTCGTCGTTCTTCCATTAGTAATAGTATTTCTTCTGTCATCCATTTTTGCCTCTTGTTATTTCGTTTGTACCCTAAGTTGTTTTTCATGATGTCTGTTACAGCAATTGTAATCGTATTCCATGTTGGTGTTAGATCTTCGGCAATGTTTGTCGTCAATATTTGAATTTGTGCGTTTATTTCATTGCTTATTTCTGCTTGTATCATTGGGTCTTTCAGTTTGTCCAGTGCTATCTGTTGTTGAGTTTCAGGCTTGTTCTTGCATGAAAGAGCGATCTTTATGACGGCCACTAATAGTACGTGGTCAGAAGGGACATCTGCTCCAGGGTATGTGCAAGCTCTTTTGACGGTTGTGCTGAATCTACCGTTGATAAGAATGAAGTCTATTTGATTTCTTATACAGCCGCTTTAATTTAAATGCCACATATGATATATCTACAACGTAAAAATCTTTTTCGCTTTTGGATTAAATTCCACCTTTCTGGATGGTCGTAAGGGTTCTGGCCTACGACTTCCTTCAACAAGAACAAATCATCTTCATTGCTGAAGTGAAGTCGTTTTCTACTGCTTTTCATTATTTATAAAAATCAAAACGAATATACTTAACCACAAATGTGAAAAAACACGTACCACGTGTGCTTATGAAATGTGGATGTTGATGTTGAATGTTGATATTTTGGTAATCGGGTTATCGGGAAAGATCCCTTGTGCATTCGGTTACTTTCGGCTCGATAGAGATGCGTATGAACGTAACATATCAGCCCGTTACGTTAGGTAGTACGGGTAGTACGTACCTAGATACGTTAGTTCAACCATTAATGCGCATGCTTATATGTCAAAAAGATACGTTACGTATACGTATTTGCTTGCACAAAAACTCTCTAATATATACATATATGTGCTAAGCGGGTTGTTTTTCAAAACTAACGGTTGACTTACTTATCCTCTATCTTGGAGGCAATAACTATGATTTTAGTTGAAAAATCTGTGGATGGTGTTTGTGCCCTCCAAATATCAAATTCTGATTATTTTGCGTTATGAAGTTTTTGTGTTATTTGTTTACGTATTATATGTTTATGTATTACATGTTTGTGTATTGTCTGTTATACAGAGTGGCCCAAAAGTCTGGAAACGGCGTAAATTGTTACTCATAATTGTACAAAATTTGAGGTACACCTATTTTGGGATACGGAGACTCCATATTTGATATTTGTAATGTTGCCAGATTTGCCGTTTCTCTTATATTATTAGTAACGTTGGTTTTTCAAATTCATCACCTTGTATATTCAGTCATTATTGGAATCTCCTATTCAATACGAGTTCAACCATATGTAATGATTTTATGTAGTCTGGAAGGTCTTAAATACATAAAACAGAAGTCTGGCAACGCCTAATTATCTTAATAAATTTTTTAATACTAACTATTTTCAACTACATTAAAATGTAACAATTGATAGATTACAACATTTTTAACATAATGGTTACTTTATCAAGTGTTCAAAATGTGCTCTATTCGTGAGTTGACAGTACCCTAATCGATGGTAGAATGCGTCTACCACATTTCTCCATGATTGTCTAGAAATTATTTGAGATTCATCGATAATTCATTGCCTTAGCTCTGCAAGACTTGCTGGTTTAGTTTTGTAAACTGAATTTTTCGTCTTTAGGATTGAAATCAGGTGAACGTGGAGGCCATTCAATTCTACCCTTATTCTAAATAACGCTGAACATTTGCACCAAATTTCCTTCAATAAAAAATGGCCCAATTAACTGAGTACCTACTATACCTGACCATACATTTAATTTTTGTGGTCTTTGAGTATGGTTTTCACGCATCCAGTGTGGATTTACGTCACTCCAGTACCTTTAATTGTGTCGATTTACACTTCCACACAGTGTAAAGGTTGCTTCATCGGAAAAACATATTCTGTTAACGCAATTTTCATTATTTTTAATTTTATCTATCATTATCATTATCTCAGTAAACTCTAATCTACGATCGAAGTCATCTTCACTTAATTTTTGCATTAAGTTAATTTTGTATGGTTTAAATTTATTCTTACGTAATACTCATAAGACTGAAGAACGACCTACATCATGTACTTGTGCAAAGCTGCGTGAGGATGTATGTAGATCTTCAACAAAACTTTGCATTATATCTAAAGTTTTGTTGTCATTCATGACCCTTTTCGGTCTACCTGATCGGTATCTATCTTTTACTTCTCCAAATTCCTCAAATCTCTTTGCAGTTTTTTGTACCGTCGTCTTATGAATAGGAGAACGGTTTGGGAAAGTATCATTGAATAGTATTCGTTCTTTTTCATTAAGAGCCATTTTAGAGAAGCAATTTATCTTGCAGAACTTTTCGAAACACAACTACTGTCAGTTTTAGTTAATAATGTAAATGGTGAACAAATGTTAAAATCAGCGCATTCTACATTTAAATATTCAAATTTATTAAAATCTGCATATTTTGCACTATTTTATGTATTTAAGATCTTCCAGAGTACATAAAACCATAAGTGTTACATATGTTTGAACTCGTATTGAATAGGAGATTTCAATAATGACTGAATATACAGGGTGATGAATTTGAAAAACCAAAGTTACTAATAATATGAGAAACGGCAAATCTGGCAACATTGCAAATATCAAATATGGAATCTCTGTATCCCAAAATAGGTGTAACTTAAATTATGACTAGCAATTTACGAGATCATTGGCCGTTTCCAGACTTTTGGGCCACTCTGTATATGTATTATGTAAAATTGTAGATGTCTCCGGCTTTCTCTTACTCTAACATTGCTCTATTGCTGAATTCTTTGAATTTTTTCTTTTTTTTTTGTCTGTTTATTTTATGGTTATTGATGCATCTTACCCTTGTACTCTATGCTTATCATCCCAGACATGTTTCCATATCTGTGATTTGTGAAAGTCTCTGTTTTTGATGTATGTTTTATGCTCGTTTATCCTGACACTTAGTGGTCTTGTGGTTTCTCCCACGTAGGAATTTTTGCATCCACAGGGTATTTTATAGATGAAGTTCTTTGATCTTTCTTGTGTGTTGTTGAGTATGGTTATGGACAGGATAGATCTCAGTGTGTTGGTAGTTTGGAATGTTGTTACAATGTTGTTCTTATTTCCTATCCTTTTTAATTTTTCTGATAAGCCATTTTCAAATGGTATTGTTGTCATCTTTGAATTCCTTCTTTTGAGTATTTCTAGAATGCGTGTGCTACTTTCTTGTTTCCTTTCTGCAATATTGTGAAACTCCTTATTTGTAAATGACAATGGGTAGTAATTTTTTGTCGAAATCTTGGTTAGCAGATTATTCTCTTCCTTAAAAACATTTTTTTTGAGTAGGTGTTTTGGACTCTATCATACAATGATTTGATAGTTAATTTTTTAATGTTTACGTTGTGGTTTCAGTGGTAATTTAAGTATCTGTTGGTGTGGGTTGGTTTTCTGCAAACTTTAGTTGGATATCCCGTGTATTCTATTGTGATTACCATATCCAGAAAAGGAAGTGAATTATTGTTTCCTTTGCTATGGTGAATTTGATTGATTCTTCAAAAAAATCAAAGAGGCAGCTGTAATCCCAATAAAGAAAAATGTGTGGCAAACCCACCAGAAGAATGAAGGAGGTTTTGGTTGAAAATACTATAAGAAGAACTCAACAACAAGAACATACCAACAATAGAACTTTTCACCATCCGCCATGTTTTTCGTACAGACAGATTTGATAATAAAGTATGATATATTATACGTCATACGTTAACAAATTTATAATAAAATGGTTATTAAATAATTATTTTTTATTTAATAAAAAAATAACATTGCTTATAAAAAAATAAAGGATATTAGAATATTTATAAAATAATATATGTATTATCTTTAAATGAGTTGGAGCGTGTATCACTCTTACATATCCCATAATAACACCGCTTTGTTGTTTTATTTTCTACAAGAATCATAATAATAATCGATTAACAAAATTGATTTGCCAATTTTTTCACTTTATTTTTTTCAGTAACTAGATCTTCTTTGGTATTTTTTATAATAATTATCTATATTATTTTTATTACGAACTTAACCTGTTTGGTTAAAAATGTGTGTTTGAATAAATGGCTGACACTATTTTTCGATGAAAAGCCCTTAGCGGATTAAAGAAAGTTAGAGACATCACCTACAATTATACACAATACATATGCAAAACACAATACACAAAAATATAATCTACGTTAAACACACATTACACAAACAAATAATACAATAAAATACATGAAACAGTCAGAATTTGATATCTGAGGGTAAAACCACCACCCTCAGATTTTTGTCAACCAAAAGAAGGCTTTTACCGATAAGAGGCCAAGTAAGTTAACCATCCAATTTAAAAAAAAACATAACCTCAAACAACTTCTTGGCTGGACATTTTCTCGTAATTTTTTAAAATAATCTTTTTTTAAAAACGATTTCCGGAGTAAAAATCTAAAAGTCCAACGTTGTTTAAAAATGTAATTTTCGTTACAATCAATTGTGGCTTAACCCCATATAAACATGATTTATATCTTAGATATGCCGCAAGAAAATAGTTTCAGAATCTCTTTAAACCTAAGTACATATTTGAAGGTTTTAACAGGTTACAGTAACGAGTCATAGAGTTAAAATTTACGTTTCATCTTCGCGAACGTTTTTGATAAGAGAAATATATTTCGAGTATCCTCATTATTTACGGAATTGACCGTCACTGTGGTTTGATAGAGTATTTAATATTTATCTCAAAAAATATTTTAGTATATATTAAAGAAATATAATAACGAATAATAGATAATATTTTCAGCGCTGCCATCAATGACCAGAATTTTTACCAAAAAGAACTATAAATGAATAAATCTGAACAAAATGATAAATACTCGGAGCATTGTGTTACAGAAAGCACTTTAAATAGTTATATAAAATACTTCATTAAATTAGTTCACCGTTGTTTTACTTACAATATTTTGCAGGCTATCCTAAACTAAAAACCACAAATAATAATATATTAAATTAGTAAACCAAAAGGAGATCAAATAAATTGTTGTTAGAAACTAGTCCATTAGTTCAAAATACAAGTAAATCGTCAGTAAGACGATAGGCGCGTTAAATTTGGCGATACGGTGAACTTTAGTATTAGTTGAAGCGCTGAAAGTGGGGACACGGAGAATACTTTCGTCAGTATTATAGCATTTATCACTTACGTGTGCAAAATTGCAAAATTAACGCACTGTATTGTTGTAATTAATTAATTAAATCGTATTTAACACGTATTTATTTTACAATAAAAACATTATATCAAATTATCCACAGCAAACAATGTATTTCTGTACAAACAAATTATTCTCCATGCGTGCCTTTTATAGTCTTGAAGATATTGAGAAACATATTGGTTCGAGTAATTGTTGCCCTTTTAGTTAATTATATTGCAGAGCATTTTACGAATTATAACAGTACCCGTGCAATCACCTGTCAGACATACACTCACCCTCTCAATCACACCCTAATCAAGAGGCTCAGTTCTTGCATAGGTGAAGCAGCCACTCGATATTGTAGTAACGAACGAGAATCACTATATTCATTTTAGTGTGTTGATTCTTTGACCACTCTTTAATTGAATTTTACACTCAACTGCAAAATTAATTAACTCATAAGAATTTGTTGTTAAATGTATGTCATCATGCCTACTTTAATACACAAAAAAACATTTAAAAACGAATTACAAACTATTTTATTCGAAATATTACAATATTCTCTAATAAATAATAGGATATATAAAAAAAGTTATTTTTATGTAATCGTTTCTTTATAATTATAACTGTCGCAGTTTTAATTGTATTTTTATAAAAAGTATAATGTTATGTTTTATCAATTTTGCATATTAGTTTCTTCATTTTAATACACTTCGTAATACAATATAGATATAGAGCCATCCAAATAAACCTAATTAGAGTAGTCTGTCAAATAAAAAATATGTCACTAATATTTATGATTTGCAAAATTGTAGCCTATTTAATTTTTGAAAGGTTTTATATTATATTAAAATAATATACCACGTCGAAATAGTTTTATGCAATTCTTGTTGATATTGGATACTCTTTATATGAATTATAACGGTTATGTTATATGTTTGTAGTATTTCATGGCGAAGAACATCTATCTGGAACATATCCACATACTATTTGTTGTTTGGAATTAAATGGTACCCATGTTCCATCTGTCGTCTTTCTGCCTCAGGACATGCCCAGCAAATTTCCATTATTTTACAACTTAAGCTGAAACATCTTCTACTTTGGTTTTACTACGAACTCAGTTAAATCTTGTTCTATCTATGAGTTTGATATTCAACCTTTGTCTTTCTATTGTAACGATTCATCACCAGCTATCGCCGCCGGCCTGCCACTGCTCCGTACACACGCACTCCTACCGCTACTTTTCACTTCCACCGACGCTCGATGGAGATGGAACATTGACAACAAAAGAAAACAACGGCCGCCGCAAGGAAATAATCGTGAATACGGATACAGTGAGGCTATGACGAGACTGGTCACGGACTTAAGCAACCGGAGCTTCAGAATTCTTGTCTCTGACAGGACAGAGGTCCTGTCCGAACTCGGAACTCCGGAGGCTGAGGTGTCACAGGGGGTGGTCTTGTCACCCTTATTGTATACAAAATATACTGCCGACGTTTAACGAACACTAGGAACACTAGGACGATACAGCGATTCCGATGCGGTGAAACATCGGAATATCGACATAGCAATAAACAATCTACAAACAGCACTAGACAATAGTCTGATGTTTAACAGAGCTACCCGTTACACTATGGATCGGTATGGTTTCGTTATATCTTCTATGTTGCGCTTAATAATTGTCCATTTTTAAGGGTTATATGTGAGAACAGGTTCACACTGATTGAACATCCTGGTTTTTCGATGTTGGGAGTATTTTTATTCATTAAAAAATAAACTGTCGTGTAAAAGATATTATGTTAAGTCTGTAACGATGTGTATAGCCGCCGTCCCGTTAGCGTTTCGTACACACGTACTTTCACCAAAAGTTTCTCCTTCACCGATGTAGCTAAGGCAGATGGAAGACCTAGGACCGTATAAAACAGAAGTCGTCGGACGAGTAAGGCGAGATCCGTCAGAGTGTTAATCCGATAACAACTCCACTGGCCCTAGGGTATTAACTGAAGGCCAACCACTTCTGCTTGAGTATTGATCTAGTAGCAGTTCCGTACCCGATCTTGGAGTATTGATCTGAGACAGACCTATTCTTTCCTGTGAATAAGTGCTGATTAGTCGCTGTCCGCTCCTTACCAGACCGAGTGTTGATTGGCCCGTTCCATCTCTATTCCTTTGACCTGTCCCTTCTTGTCTTCGCCGAGTGTATATTAACACACCGTAATTACCGTTTAGATTTCATGATATTAATTGTATTTTATTTTTCGCAGGTTTTAAACAGTGGGTAATAGCGCCGTTGATCCTAGCGGCGTTGATACCATCGTCGCCAGAATTGACGTTTTAATTTTTATTATTACCTAGGATCTAATTTTATTTAGTAATTTATTTATTTCGAATATATTGCTATTTAAACTAAACCTGTGTTTTATTGAGTCTGTTTTCTAAAACAGCTACCCGTTACAAGTCATATATTCTAAAAAGATTAAAATGTCTTTCGGAGTAGTTATCAGCATTGAAATTACATATTCTTCATCTAAAGTATATTAGCCTACTATGAATCGCTGGATGTAAATCTTCTTGACTGATAATCAATACATATAGATTCTTGACTGTTCATTACTTACGTATATCGAAACTTATTAATTAACAAAATCTACCAAGAACAAGTATCATCAACCCATTTTCTTTTAGAAAGGGTCTTGGGACTATAAATTCATATTCATAATGTAATTATGACAAATGTATTCAGTATATAAGTTTGGTTCTAATGTTGCAGATATGTGAGTTGTAGTGTATATGTATGGGTTATTTATTATAAAGAAGCATTTGACAAAGTTAAACATACAAAAATATTGGAAGACCTGCAAGATAGTGGAGTTTTTCTCTTAAAGTCAGTCAATCATGAGAAAATACAAGAAGTGTTTATCGTTATTTTGATTGACACTGCAGAAAGACTCAAGGTTTTAATGAATTAAGTAGTGGGAGTTAGTAAGAAATATAGCCAAAAATTTAAGAAACAAAAGTCATGATAATTATTAAGGGACAATTTGATGGGATACAATTTACCGTCAATTATAAAATGTTAAACCAGCGTTAACACATACACAATATCCACATCCACAAGCGTTACACACATCTTGCACAGTATAAAATACATATTGGAACCATTCCCAGGAAATAAAACAAAGAATTAAAAAAGTAAGAACAGATTTCATCATCATGTTAAAATTATTGGTCACATTCTTTAAATTTAAAAAAGAAATTCAGATTTCTCCGATGCTACATATTCCTAACAGAATATTTGGGCCACACTATGAGAAATTACACCTAAAAAAATTACTGAAATGCATTCTGCAAGAAACAGTTCAATGTAAAAGAGACATCGGAAGAAGAAGAAGAATATCTTGACTAAAGATCGCAATAAACTAATTTGCAACATCGACTATGGGACTATCCAAAGCAGAAATATAAAATTATTGCCAGAATGATTATTAATATTCGGTAATGGATATGTGCTGGAAGGATAAAAGTAAACCATTATTGTTTTTAAATGATCAAAAGGAGCATGAATGTTAGAGAAAAGCTTCTTATATAATTACTATCAATGTATATAAGACCCTTTTCTGTACAATCCGTATTATGTTATCCGTAGGTGTTTATTAAGACAATACATATATATATATATATATATATATATATATATATATATATATATGTATATATATATATATGTATATATATATATATATATATATATATATATATATATAGTCGTAGTTATTTATAATTTATAAGTAAAATAACTATGTTTACATCAGTTAACATCAGACTGAAGCTGGTTCATTTGAAACATACTTTACTTTATACTAACTAACTACTTTTATATCAATTTTATACTTCTTTTATACTTTTATATCACTTTTATGTTAATTAATATTTTATATTACTGACTACACTATATTTTTTATGTAACTGACTATTAACTAAGTCCTATATATTTTTAGTACAGCTTTAAATACTTTTTGGGTTGTTTGACTTATATATACAATATATTTCAGCTTCTACTTTCTTGAGAGCATGAAGATGCTGTATAACTTATAACCAGCGAAACCAGCCGCCCAATCTTTGTGTTAATAAACACCTACAACTTAATACGGATTGTGAGTATAAACCCCTTTTTGACATTATTATAAATAAGGATTAATTAACATTTTGTATTTAACCTAATCTACTATATTTCTGTCCTAGGAGATCCCAATCGTTCACTTTAGGAACTGATAATTGAATTTGTGCACTTTACAGGTGCGTTGTTCACTGTCAGAGTTTAAACTGACACTTATCACACAAGTTTAAAAGGTTTGGTGCATTTGAGCTTGGGAACTAGGTCTTGATTATTTAATACTTTCCTGTGTAACATTTCACTGTTTACATGGAAATATAGTATTCTTTGTGGCACTTGACAATATTCTTTGACTTTTTTATTTTTTTTTATGTGGAGTTCTCGATGTAGGTCTTTGTTGCAAATATACCATCGAGAGCTGCCTGGTTTACTTAGTATTAAGTTTTGGACTCTTTGCAAGCAAAGTTACTCTCACTAGTACGGTCACCTATTTGTAGAACATATGACACACTGGTTGGAGTGATCGGTTTTTATATACTAATATATTGTTTTTGATTGTAAGTTTTAAGCTTCTTTCTAATAACCAATACAACTTTTTGGTCTTGATTATTTAATACTTTTCTGTGTAATTCTAACCAGTTATAACATTTCACTGTTTATATAGATATAGTCATTTTTCATGGCTCTTGACAATATTCTTTGTCTTTTTTATTTTTTTTCATGTAGATTTCTCGATGTAGGTCTTTGTTGCAAATATACCATGGAGAACTGCCTGTATTATTTAGTATTCAGTTTTGGACTCTTTGCAAGCAAAGTTACTCTCACTAGTACGGTCACCTATTTGTAGAACATATTATGACATACTGGTTGGAGTAATTTGTTTTTATATACTAATATATTGATTTTTATTGTAAGTTGTAAGCTTCTTTCTAATAACTAATACAGCTTCTTAAATCTCAGTTTTAGTTCTTCAATTTTCTTTTTAATAAGTTCCCTTCTATTTTAGTTTGGTATGCAGATGTAAACCTAGGTATTTAACTATTTTATGGACAATTATTTACTTTTTTATAAGTAAAATTGATATAGGAAGATTTTACTTAATTGATTTTTATGTGTAATTTGTTATTCCAAGTACTTATTTAGTTCAATGCGTTCTGAAGGTGTCGAGAGGTCTCTTTTAAATGACTTTCTAACTACTAGGATTGCAGTATCGTCTAAAAATGTGTCCAGTTTAACATTTTCTGTAACAGGGTTATCACAAGTTATAATAAATGCAGAACATAAATACGTAAATACGGCTTGTTGTTTTTACAGATGTTCGCTAATCTATCTGGTCCCATTCGGTTTACACGTTTGTTCCAGTTTTTGTTTCTTATTTTTATCCACCTGTTAATATTTTGAAATTTGCATTGTTCGCGTATACTTCTATTGGTTTGTCTGTCTCAATGATATGCCCGCTATTGATCTTAATACTTTCATTTTGATATTGTTGATTTGTTGTTTCGTCTTTCTTGTATCGGTCCTTGTCTCCGCTGCATATGTTAGGATTGGTCTTACTGTTGTCTTGTATACTTTCATTTTGCTTTCCGTGGTCAGATATTTGTTTCTCCATATGGTTTCTTGGAGGCAATCACTTACTCTTGCCGCTTTTGATGCTTGCCTTGTAGTCTCTGTTCTTATATCCCTGTCACTAGTGATCTCTACTCCTAGGTAATTGAATTTCATTACTTGTTCTACAATTTTGCCGTCTATTTCTAGTTTGCATCTACGCGGCTCTTACTGATCACTATACATTTAGTTTTTTCTACCGATATTCTCCTATTAAGTTTGTTTGCTGTGACATTGAAGCTGTGGAGCTGTCTTTGTAGGTTATCTTCGTTATCTTCGAAAAAATCGCATCGTTAAACACATCGCCAGATTATCAGACAACCGATGGATAAAACATATTTTAGAGTGGAGACCAAGGCAAGAAGCAATACGGAGCAGAGACCACCAACTATTAGGACTGACGATCTGAAACGTGTTAGCAATAACTGGATGTAAGCCGCACAAGACAGAGACAGATGGAAAGAGCTGAGGGAGACCTATGTGCAGCAGTGAACGCATATAGGTTGATGATGATAATAAATGCAGTATTGCTTCTAGAACATTCCACTGTGTGATTCCTGCTTTGATTAGCCGTATTTTCATAGGATAATTTGAGAATCGATGGAGTAATCGTTTTACAGCGCCATTATTAACGTTAGAAGGGGAGCGAGCCACTGTGATCTAATGTAGTTTAGTTCAAATCAGGCAAGCCGCCGAACCGTTTGTGTTCATCGGATAAATATCTACTTAAATATCAATTTATATGTGATACGGATGGTACAAAAATATTTTTCCCAATTCTTTCTTTGTGCTATTGTAATTTTAATTAAAATATCGTGTCAGCTAAGTCAAATATTTAAGTTATCATACATAACCTCAGAATTACCCATATTTTCAAAATGGCAAAGTTGTTCCAGGGCTATTTGGATCGAACACCAATTAGCCGAAGCCATTCAAGCTGATAATGAAAATAGTACGGGAGTTAATAAGCCTGCTTGAAATTTTGGTGTATCGGTAACCACTCTACGAACAAGACAATTAAGAGACAATGTTAAAAAGGCTCTCTTAGACCCTCCTTCATGTTAGGCGAAACTAGTGAAGAAAAGTTGACCAAACATATCCTAAAATATAACCTAAAAAAATGGATTTTCTCCTACTCGAACCGACATGCTGGACATTAAACATCATTTTAATAAGTAATTGAGATTAGCTGGTTTTCCTTCTTCTTCTTAGCGTTCTGTCGTCCATATTTGGACATAGGCCTCTCCCAACTCCTTTCATCGGTCTCTATCCTGATCAACATATTTCCAATTTGTTCCGGCCATTCTTTTAATATCATTAACTCATCTCATCTGTGGTCTTCCTCTTGGTCGTTTACTTTTGTAAGGTCTCCAATGTTGTATTGTAGTATTCCTATTCCAACGTTGGTCTTTTTGTCTAGCAGTGTGGCCCGCGAAGCTCCATTTAAGTTCGGCAATTTTTGTTGCTATGTCCTCTACTTTTGTTTTGGATCTTACCCAGTGGTTCCTCTTTTTATCTGACAGTCGTATACCTAACATTGCTCTTTCCATTATTCTTTCTGTTGTGGCTAGTTTATTTATGTTTGCCTTGGTTAGGGTCCAGGTTTGACATCTTCTAGTTATTTCCGCCTTTTGGTTTTCTTTGTCAAGGATTTGGCCTAGGTAGATATATTCCTGGATTTGTTCTATCTCACTGCTATTTATAGTTATACGTCTGGGGTCATGTGTGTTTGTCATTATTTTTGTTTTTTTCATATTCATTTTTAGGCCGACGTATTGGGAGCTGGCTGCTAGTTCCCCCGTCATAATTTGCAGTTCCTCGAATGTGCTCGCTATAATCACTATGTCGTCAGAGAATCTGAGGTGGTTTAACTTGTTGCCATTAACATTAATGCCATAGATTGACCATGGCTGCAGTTATTGCTGCAGATAAACCCAACGCTGTCAGTGAGAAAAGCAGAAGGGGTATCCAATAATCGATCCTGGGGGATTAACAAAAAGATATTGAGAATTACTTTCAGCTGCTAGAAAATACTTTGACCGAGAACGATCTTATAAACAAACTTGGACACGTGTACAATATGGATAAGACGGGTTTACAACTGAATAACAGGCTGGGGCATGTTATTGTTAAGAAAGGATCTAAAACATCGCAAGTATTGGTACTGGTGAAAAAGGAGGAACCATCACCGTTATAGCCTGTTGTAACGTGAAAGGCGTTTTTGTTCCCTTAATCTACGCAATACAAGGAAAAAATAAAAAGGGATAAAATAAGAGTTTGAGGATAGGATGCCTCCGGGATTCTTGGTCTACATGTCGTAAAGATAACGTTCAGATGCTAGAATACTGTGATGAACACATCATACTACTTTGCTTACTATGTAATATGACATAATTTTTACAACCGCTAGTTAGATGTTTTTCAAATCATTAAAATTAAACTACTACTCAGCTTGCAATTTATACATTAAAAATAATCCAGGATGAAAGCTCACTACAGTACTATTTGTAAAGTTACTTGCTGAACGATGGAAGAAGTCTGAAACTATAAATAATGTAACTTCGACATTCAGGCTACGAGGCTACGGGAATTGTGTCATTTAATTATTCTGCTATCTCAGATAACGCCTATTTGACTGAATAGTATCATACTTAAGGGTCCTGATGCGGGTAAAAATAAACAAATTCAAGACGGCTCTCAAAAGTTTTAACAAAGCTTTATCTGATGATGATCAACAACCTTGCTGCAGTTGGCAGACTGAAGATGATTCTGTACCAGAAAAACAAAATAAATCGATTGCAGAAACTAATGCAAATACTCCCGTGAAAAGTATCCATGGAAAAAGTCTATATATAACCTCACCAGTTCCAATTGTTTCCGATGGCGTTAATTTGGTTCGAAAGAGGAGCAAGCAGCTAGCAAAAATCTTAATTGCAGACAGAACAATTTGCAAAAAAAGAATAAAGCGTCTAAAAAAAGAGAGAAAGAAATAAAACCATTAAATTAAATCAGTTTTGAAGACGCCACAAGTGTCCAACAAGAAAACTAAGAAAGCTGTCAAGAGCAGCTCATCATCATACAAAGATCTAGAGCAGTGGTTCTCAACGGGGACGGTACCGCCCACCGGTGGGCGTTGAAGAGAGATAAGGGGGCTGTTTGGGTCCAAGGAAAATTTGGGGGGCGTTGAGGAACAGCTGCCGCCCCCCTAAAGTAACTCATTGCTTCTTTGCTTCTAACAACTTCTAACAATCCGAAAATATAAACGAAATGCACAAAATGCATTTTGGTTATGCACCGTGCAATTTTTTATTTATCACTCAGTCCAACACTGCAACAATTTCGACGTTGCAGTCGAACATAGAACGTTTCAGTTTGGTTAGTATAATTCCACTTCTAGTAGAACCTTTTTGCTTTAAGTGAATTTTGGCTCCTCCTTTGCGCAGCGGCATGGTCAGGCATAACTTAATCATTCGAGATTGTTTCGCTAAAGCAGGGTGGTGAATTTTCTGTGTGTTATTTGCAGAAAGTTGCAGTGTATTTATTAGAAATATATTTTATTGTAATACATATTTGTCACAAAGGTAAGTATCTACGTGGCATTTATATCACTTACTATAATTCTTTATTATTTTTCCCTATCGTAATTTATGAGGTATTTGTAAAAATGTAATAAATCTAAATTTGTTTCCTTATATGTATAGTTATTGTAAAATATTCAAAAAGTACCAACTTGCACAAACTGGATCAAAGTTAAAAGTTAATTAGGACCTACCTACACTGAGAGAAGAATTGGGGAAAAAGTACAAAAAATCTTAATAAAATTTACTATACTGATCATAGACTGCCAAAAATAAACTGAATATAAAGTTATTTTTATAATATGTGTACAGTATGGTAATTTTTAATAAGTTGTTTTGTAATTTTTCCTCAAATTCTTCTCTCAGTGTATATTTATTTACTTGTGGCATGTTTTAAATTTCTCGACTACTTGCTTGGATATTCCGCCACTCTGAAATATTGATTTTGCTAACTAAAAAAAATATTTAAAAGTTTATTATTTAAAATTATCAAAGCGGGTGGCTATAGCATATTTATTTTTACAGATATACCTACAGTATGTCCGATCCAAAGAAAAAGTACAGACAATACAATGTCGAATATTTGAAGTATGGTTTTATTCAGTCGCCTTCTAATAAGGCATTACCAATGTGTTTAATTTGCCAGAGAGTTTTCTCAAATGAAGCCATGAAACCTTCACGATTACAAGAACATTTGACCAAAATACATCCCGACAGAAAAGACAGAAATTTATCATATTTTGAAATGCTCAAAAAACAACATTTTAAACGTCCAACTTTAGCTAGTATCTTTTCAGCAGCATCAAAGCAAGACGATGATGGGCTACGTGCTTCTTAGAACATTTAGTTACTTATAGCTAAATCAGGAAAACCCCATACTATTTGCGAAGAATTAATACTGCCAGCTGTAAGTGAAGTTTTGCGGACTGTACTGCGCCAGCCGGCATCTGATATTATTAAAAAAATTCCATTAAGCAATAATACGGTACAGAGACGAATTGACGAAATGTCTGAGGATGTGGAGCGTTCTCTAACTGATTATTTAAAGACTACTGAGTTTTATTTACAGTTTGATGAATCAACTCTGCCAAACAATGAGTCTTTACTTCTTGTGTACGTTCGCTTCATAAAAAGTGAAAAAATCTGTCAAGAACTGTTATTTGTAAGAACACTGGAAACAGATACTAAAGGCAAATCGATATTTGATGTTCTGGAACACTATTTTACAGATAAAGGTATACCTCTGTAAAATGTCATAACTGTTGCTACAGATGGTGCTCCGGCAATGGTTGGACGACACCGCGGACTGATAGCATATTTGAAAAAAGCGGTACCAAATATACTCGCCGTGCATTGTGTAATTCACAGACAGTATTTAGTTGCAAAAAATCTTAGTGATCGCCTTCATTGTTCACTACAATATGTAATTACTGCAGTTAACAAGATCAGAAGCAGTGCTCTCAATGATAGATTGTTTAGAAAACTGTGTGATGAAAACGACGAGAATTTTAATTGTTTATTGTTGCACACAGAAGTTCGATGGCTTTCGAAAGGTACCTGTCTAAAAAGATTTTATGATCTCTTTGACTTAGTTTTAGAGTTTTTTGAAAGCAAAGATGATTCTTTGAGAGACAATTTATTAAAACTTAAGAGCGATATTGCTTATTTAACTGATTTATACGATAAATTTAATGAAACAAACCTACAGCTATAAGGTGATAATTTAAATTTGATCAAAGCAAAAGGAACTATTTCCTCGTTCGTGTCAAAACTTAATTTGTATAGGCAAAATTTGGGTCGGAGACAATTTCATCAGTTTCAAAATCTTTCCTGTGGAGACAAATGATGAAGACATTCTGGTATATTGCCAGCACTTGGAAGCACTCAAGAAGATTTTAGGAATATATTTCAGGATATCCTTGGTCTGATTATTCCAGATTGGGTGCTAGAACCGTTCTCAAGTTTAGAAACAGCAGAATTATCACTACAGGAGGAATTGATAGAATTGTCAACAAATGAAGAGTTAAAAGTGAAATTTAAAAATGGATATCAAGAATTTTGGCTGCAATGTCAAATTTCAGTATTATATCCAGCTTTATAGGCTGCATCAAAGAAGTTTTTCATTGCCTTTCCTTCATCGTATTTAGCCGAAAGAGGATTTAGCATAGTCAACAATTTATTAACAAAGAAGAGAAATAGTCTGTCCATAGTGGAGCGCGGTGATTTAAGATTGTTGATGACAAGTATGGAACCAAATATTGACAGATTACTATCATTACATCAAGCTCAGCCTTCTCATTAAAAATGTTATATTATTATTATATTGTTTTTTATGATATGTATTTAAGCTAAAGTTTGATCAATACATGAATACTTTATTTTTGAATAAAACATTTTTTTTTAATTTGTTGTTGCTTGGATTAGATAAGGGGCCGTCGAATCATATTTAAGGTAGCCTTTGACCCAAAAAAGGTAAAACAATTGTGAATGAAAGTGCGTTACTAATTTTAAGAATGGAAGAGTTTTTTAAGGGGGGCGTTAAGTATTTTGTTGTTGGAAAAATGGGCGGTAGGCCGAAAGAGGTTGGGAACCACTGATCTAGAGACACCAACATGGGATGACTCTTCAAATGATATGGACGACTATAATCAGACTTGCATCGGTTGTGGCAAAATCTATTCCCAAACCACAAAATCTGCCGACTGGGTTAATTGTTTACATTGCTTCAAATGGTTTCACGATTCCTGCTTTGAGTTTGTGAACTTTTGCCACGACTGTGGTTTTGTTAAGTGCAAATCAAAGTGACATTTTGGCCAAAAGACCTTTTTTTTTTGTTAAGGCCATCTTACCTCAACACTGTAAGAGAGGTGTTTTTTTAGTTTTATTTTTTAATGGATTTTATTACTTAATACATGTTTCTAAAATCAATAGATTCGTTAGCAAAATTAACAGTGATTCTAATTTAACATTTAGAAATGTTAACACAAAATTTAAAAAAAAACCTAGCTATCTATCTTCGAATTACCCTATATATCATCCTTCTAATTTTTACATTCTTATATTTTTTAATTTACATTAAAGTTTTCTAATTTTAGTTTCCAATTTTTTTTATTTTAATTATATGTCATACTATTTTCGTTCGGAAATCTGATTACCTGTATTTGATTTGTATTTTTTAATGGCCTTTTCAATTTTCCCATATTGCATCTAACTTTTCTGGAATACAATTATTCAAATGACGTTTTTACCTGATTCACAATCTCGTCGACATTATTAATATTTCTAGACATGTAAGTACCTACCTACAGCAATTCACGATTTAATTTACATAAACAGAATATTATTAATCACGCACACATAGCCACATAATACGGAAATTTAAAAACATGTGATTAACTAAAGTTATTTTGCGTGTTGTTTTTTTATACATGAAGTTGTTATTTTGGACTAATAATATGTACGCTGTTTGGTTACATTGTCGTTCAACAAAGAATAAATTAACAGAAAAGGGCTAATCCTACAATGACACTACAGTCTTCGTATTATTTGTATTTAATATTTACATTTGTAATTCGTCGGTTTAGTATTAGAGAAAGTACACCAATACAGAATTCAAAAAATTAATAAATCAACATTAAAAGTTGTGCTGAAAAAAAGCTGGAACGGTTGGAATTAAAAAATTCCATGCTTTTATGTGATATGTTAATGTAAAAAACGTCATCAAGCCTGGAGCCCTGGTTATACCTATATATATTTTTTTTTGTTTAAAAATTATAAATTGGATACATCTACATATATGTACTGCACAGACATTCGAATCTGCTGAAAGAGAAATAGAATATTTCTATCAGACTCTAGAAGACTCTCTAAAACTGATAAAAAATCAAACTATTATCATGGGGACATATGGTCTTGGCAAAGAAACGAAAGAGGAGAAAGGCTGATCCAATTCTGTCAAGAGACAGAAAGCATATGGTTATGACAAATATATTTTTCAAATTCCAAAAATTCTTTATACATGAAAAGAACCCGGTGATACCCCATGGAAAGGCATAAGAAACCAAATTGATTTTATCAATATAAATAAAAAGTTTAGAAATGATATCACCTCAGTAAAATCATATTCAGGCGCAGATATATTCTCGAAGTATAATCTCGAATAATTCTTTGATTACTCAAAATAATTATTCGTAATAAAATGAGGCCCAAAATAGATATAAAACTACCGAAAGAAGACAACATCCAGGAAAAAGTATATGTATAAATATGTTCTAATCTTTAGCCAGAAAACATCTTTTCGGATATGTCTTATGTAACGTAGGGTTCCTTTTTACCCTACTCGCTCCAAGAACTTAACACTATCATCGATTATTTGAAAATAATTAAATGGTCAAATATTTTAAGCACAGGACTACTTCCCTTCTTCGAATGCTGACTGCAGTAATAGAGTTGGCGTTTACTCTGGAAAATTTTTCCATATCCACTGCTGTCCGTATAATATGCTAGGTATTGTTTATGTTCCTTAGAAAGTTACTACGGGGTTTTATCGTTCCAAATGGTCAATGAACCCCCAAATAAATAAAAAACCGCGAAGTGCTACCATTTAAACAGGTGCGTTTTTAAGAAAGGTGTAAATTACTCCCTATGCAC